>NW_026929491.1:0-39183 GCF_032062105.1 Saccostrea cuccullata | reverse complement strand
TAACGGCGTCTGTGGCGTAATCGGTAGTGCGTCGGGCTAACAAGCTCGGGGTCGTGAGTTCGCTCCCCAGGTGGGCGTTGTCGGATATTCCTCAGAAATGGAAGTCGTGCACTATTTCGGCATAGTATGATTACGCTATATAAATCCTTAGAACACTATGCGAGAATAGTAGGGTATGGGTTATATAGAGAGAAACTGACAGGAAGCATAATAATAATATATAAAAATTGAACCGACAGGGGAGTTATATTAGACTGGCTTGTCTGTCTGATCATATAAATTATGCAGTCGTTTCGTACGAATAGGACAGGGACTGCAAATTTAGGGTTTTATAACCTTTTGTGCAATTATGATAAAGGTTTACAAGGTTAGCGTTTTTAAAAAAGCTGAGTGTCAGCCACTGGAATACAGAAAGTTTCTTTCTTGTTTGTAATGGTTTATGATTTGATCTATCCATCATGTTGTGTTCCTTAAATGTAATAAATGCCATTTTACGAAAAGATAAAGAACTTTATTCGGTAATAACCAATATTTGCCCCCCAAATCAAACTTTGATGGAGATATATTTGATTAAATTCTTAAACAGGTGAGCATATGCTGACTTCAAAGCACTGAATATTTTCATAAGTAATGACGCCATATGTATGTAATGACGTCACAAACATGACGTAAATTTCAGTTTTTTATGAATTTTACAGAAAAATGTACATATTTCGTCGATATTTTGTGTAAAAGTCACCGAGCGCATGTGTGTTCAGGAACAATATTTTGATATAATGTGTAGAATGATAATATCAATGAAATTTGTCAATATTGTTCCTGAACAAACTTGCGCTCTATAAATTTTAAAGCTAAAATTGTTGAAATTTTGTCCATTTTGTCCTCTTTCTGAAAAAGGATATAAAATCGGACTAGTTTGTGACGTCATAAAAACAAGAATTGTGAATACACTGCTTTGACACTATAATATTTTCTGTTAATTTATATTTCTCATACAATTAATTGAATTCAGCACATTTCAGGACGTTTTCAAAATTTGACTTTTGTGGGGGCAAATATATGCAATATACCGCATATAGTTCTTTTTGTAATCATTTTCTTATTTGCAACATAATGCTGTATTTAATAAATAAAACAGCATAGAATATTTTTTTTTAATTCTGCATCGTGATCATTACAATGATCTCCAATAAATTCTTTTCGGCACAGACATCAGAGAAAGTTTATCTTACATGTAAACCTGTAAATGAACAAAAGCCATCATGGCAAGTAAGATCACGTTAAATTCTATTTAAAAAATGATATAGATTATGATGAATAAAAGGTAGGTAGACTTTGTTTTAGATTGTTTTTAAATATTATTAAATAACAGTTTTCATCTGTGCATGAAACTCCTTAAAACTTAAAACTCCCGGAAACTTCCTCTTTTAACGTACAATGTGTCGAGAGTTGTAATGAATTATAATGAGTTGTAATGAGGTATTTGTATCCTGTAAATCACAGATTTATCATTCATATAAAACTACTTTTTTCAATGACGCTTTATATTTTGACCAGAAAGGAGGAAACTCTTAAAACAAACACGGGGGTCACGTAATTGATAATACTTTACAAGTCGTTTTTCGTTCTTTTTTTAGTCCCAGTTTAACAGCAAAGTGTCTGGGTGCTCTCTGGAAATTTGTCCTCTTGAAAAAGGTAAATAAAAAATGATTAATATTTTCTTTGAAACATTGGCAAATAAATATCGAGCAATATGGACTCATGATTATTTCATACATGTGAAGGACACCATTGATTTTTTTGGAGACGTTCATTATAGAGATTTAGCATTTATGATACTATATCTTTCCCAAAAATAATGATTCATTGCGATTCTTATACAAGAATATTTTGCCAAGATTTTATTTTCTTCAGAAAAAGTTTGTTTCTCATAATTTGATAAAAAATGGGTGGACTTAAATGGCTAGAAAAAATGCCGTAAATTTAAGTTTCAAAAAATGTTTATTTTTTCCATCATATGAGCCCACGATATCTTAACCGTGTATTCATGGTACGGATGTGAATTTAAAACGCTTTTTTCGAGGAAATCTAAATAAATATTGAAGGCATGGTGCCTGAAGATTTCTTGAATATCAATAGATAATCAGGGTCACGCGTTTTTCATCGTCTGAATACATAGTCAGCACATATTTGTCGGTTGTTCTTAAGAAAACTGTAGTTGGATATTGAACAAAATAAAGTTATATCAAAAGGAGAAAAGCCGGCAAACGTGTGCTCACACTTAATTTAACAAAAACATGTTCGAAAAAAAACTTCTCGCTTCCATTGATATGTCTTCAATTGACCTGTTTAATATTTCAATTCATCACATGATGTCCACTTGCGAGTGTACTCGTGAAAACAGTTACATTTTATTCTTCAACCTGACCTCGATCTAAATTATGTCTTTGAGCATGGTTTGTTGCCGTTTTCAGAATTTAGCAAAATAAATATTGTTTTAATTTTGCGATTGTCTTCACATTTTAAAAATAATACCATCGCTGTAATATGCTAAACACGTATTCGAACTTCTGGAGGGGGAGAAGGATAACAAGTTCTTTAACACTTGTAGTACCACGTTCCAGAACTGTGACATTTGGAAACCGTACCTTTAGCTATGCTGCACCAAGGTTATGGAACACACTGCCAGAGTCAGTTAGAAACGCCCAGACACTTAACGCTTTCAAAAGACAGCTTAAAACATACTTTTTCCGTTCCAATTATGTTGAGTAACTGGAGGTACCGTAAATCTGGAAATTTTTACGTCGATTTATTTTTGCGAATTTGGGTCAAAAAGCTGTTGATTAATTTTTACGCTTCAAATTTTTGCGAATTGTCACTGGTGCTTAAAATGAAAATCACTGAAGATTTTCATATCAGGTTATGTTTCAAATAATATGCGAATTGTCAAATTTTTGCGAATTGTCACTGGTGCTTAAAATGAAAATCACTGAAGATTTTCATATCAGGTTATGTTTCAAATAATATGCCCAGTTAGAATACCACCAATATACTCGAAACGTGGCAAGCGATTGCAAAATCGCTCCGAAATTTTTTTTATAAAAATACAAAAGGATTTGCACTAAAAAAAATCTAAATCAATTATAACAAACATTTTAGAGGTTGCCTTTTAACCTAAAGAATAATCCAAATGAAGAAAAAATATAACTAATTTTCTCAACGTTTGGTTTTTTCTCACCTAAAATTTACACGCCGCGTTTACATTTGGAACTTTCTAGTAAATGCACTGAGTTTGAGTTATCGCCCGTGTTGATACACGGTTAGATAAAATGACAGTTCTCTCTTTATTGGCAAATTAATTGATGAAAATAATTAAAACGGGGCATACCGCCTCAGTGCTTGTCAAATCATCGGACGATATTGCATATAATGAGGGCAATTTACACGCACGGGTAATTAACTTGTAGTTATATATTAGACTAGTGTAAACAAGTTTCTTTTAAAAATGACCAGTGCTTACCGACGCCTATTCACTGAGTTAAAAAAGAAAGATTTACGGTATTAACAATCATAAGACATTGGATTGATATTGAGTGAAAAGTGATGCTATAATGTGATATTTACACATCAGTGCATTTATTTATTTTTTTTTTTAAGTTTTAACTTTCTACTATGTTTTTCATGCAAACCTTGTAACCTAAGTTTTATTACAAACTCATCGAAACTTGTATTAAGCAGCTTTAATCTTATTTTATGTTATATCTGTGCTTAATTAATTCCTAGAGTCTTTTTATGACTGGTAAATTTTGAATATAAATTTGTATATGTTATTCTTAGTTAGAGTTATTGTTTTAATTTCGATTTCGATTTGTATCACTGTATCGTATTGCTATATCTTGTTTGTTTTAAAGCACTTTTGAACATGCCCATGAAAAAAGCGCTATATAAATCTGGTAAAATAAATAAATAAATAAATTATCCCCCTTTCACCAATATCATTTTTATTTGACAAAAAGAATAACTCTACATGATTTATATCGTCAAGTTTTAATTCAAGAAATTTAAACAATTGTACTTTATTTTTCATATAATTTGTTGTTTTGATTTCAGTAAAAAATATCAGTCATTCAAATTGGATATCTTTAATAGACTTCAGTGCAAAAAAATCATACACACTATTTATAAACTGAAAAATACACCATATTTGGTTATAAATTATAATATGAAAAAAAGAATACAACTAGAGCAAAGCTCGTTGCAAAGCAACGAGTAGGTCTTCCGTCCTGTTTGACCGGAAGTAACTTTCGGTCATTTTGCAAAAATGAGTAATAACGCCCAAAAATGGTTAAATCTTTTCAATCTATGTTAATTAATGCAAAATTAAGCCATTTTTTGCTACTTCCGGTTTGACCGGAAAAGACGACGACGGACAGAAAATTAATTTTTATGCTCCCAGTGACAGATGTTACCCCAAAAAACTTGTCAAGAACAGCAAAAATACGCGTTTTCTGAATACTTCCGGAAGTGACGTCACCGGAGGTATTCTGACGATACCAATAGATTGAACTTGACATTTGAAACAACTTTGCTTCTTTGACGTATAACAAATTCCCAATACTTTTTGAGATATAAAGGAAAATATTTCGGCCCCTCTAGGCCCTTAATTTTAGGGGTCAGTCCTTTTTTCGAGATATCATTTGAAAGATCTTCCAATTCTACACTTCTTTTGTTCTATATATTCTGACATTATTTAGAGAAAAAATGTTTTATCGTCTACAATGAAAAGAAAAAAAAAAAGATTTAAGCTTTTTTTATCTATGTTATACGTATAACAGAAATTGGGACTACGCTTTTCTTAACCGCTACGAAGTTATGTTATAGCATTGGCGTTGGAAGGAAATTGAAAGGGGGCTAATGGACATGGGGGGGGGGGGGGGGTAAACCAACATAAAAAGGTAAATCCCAATTTCCAATGCCTGTATACCTGGTAATATCTATTTTTGCAAAAAAGTAGGGGGAATAAGCCCCCTTAGCCTCCCGGTTTCGACGCCTATGTATAGTGTATACCGTAGATTAAAATAAGCCATATTCCTTAAATGTTACCATTGACATTTCAGCATATTAACAGATGCCTGCTGATGTTGATTGAAGTTCATGAAAGTTTTCATAATTTGAAAACGTAAAAATTGTGAGGGTGGAAACAACTTTACGAATAATGTATTATCTGTTAGAATGCTGTTAGAAAACATATATACCCCTCACATAATTTATATCATTTGACAGTTTTGATCGCCATTGATTCGGTACCTTTGATTGATTGAATAGTGTTTCACATCCCTCTCCAGAATATTTCAGTGAAATGGAGACGTCACCATTGCCGGTGAAGGGCTGCAAATTTAGGCCTATGCTCGGCACTTACGGCCTTTGAGCAGGGAGGGACCTTTATCGTGCCACACCTGCTGTGACACGGGGCCTCGGTTTATACGGTCTCATCCGAAGGACCGCCCCATTTAGTCGCCTTTTACGACAAGCAAGGGGGTACTGAGGACCTATTCAAAAACCGGATCCCCACGGGGCTCGGAACCTTTGAAATGTTTGAAATGTTCCCCTGGGATTTCCGGATCAGAGGTTTTGAGATGCTCCACGGGATTTGTCAATGTGAGTGGCTGGTGTTTCTCTTTCCACAAAGAACCGACGTCCGGAACCAATCCTCGGTAATACTTTTGTTCTGAATATGCTAGCTGCGGAAATGTAGCTCTCTGAGTAAAAAAAAATGACGTAAATGGATAGCTGCATGAATCTCTGCTACAACCTTCCGACAGACATAACCTACATCATGCTCTCACATAAACAGAAACTCTATGACATTAACAGGAACTCTATGACATTAACAGGAACTCTATGAAATTAACAGGAACTCCATTACATTAACAGGAACTCCATTACATTAACAGGAACTCTATCTCATTAACAGGAAATCTATCATATAAACGGGAAACTCTATAGCATTAGCAGGAACTCTATTACATTAATTGAAACCTTATTACATTAACAGGAACTCCATAAGATTGCTCAGAGGGAATGGGATATTGAGGCTAAGAAGAAACAGTGTAAGTATTAAGGTTCATAAACCCTCTGCTCACTCATATGAAATTTTTCTTTAAGTTTTATGATTCTTTTATTTGATATTAAAAACCTTGACCCTTTGACCTTGACCTTAGAGTTTGACACATTTTTACACAAAAAATCCAAACGTTTTCTTTTGCCCTAATTTTTAGATTTAATTGATATTTCATATTTCAAATATCAATTCTTTGTGACAAGAGCTTTCTATTGAAACCACTAGTTTTGGCCTTTTGACTTTAGATATTTCCGTATTAACAAGAAAACTTTAACTTTGGCCATAACTTTTGAATTGTTAGGTTTAGGTATTTCAAACTTCACTTATGTAGTACCTTGGTTGAAACCTTTGAACAGGTGATGCAAGGGTTTTCAATGGAAAGGCCTTACTTTAAGTACCAACATATTTGATCTGGATTTGAGAAAGCTTAACCTTCGCTATGTTGCCATACGGCGGCATTAGTGTTTCACAAACACATCTTGTTATTACATGCTGTTGTTTCTTGGGAGGTTTAAAGGCGTAAACCCGATACACCTTGGTGTATTAAACAATTATTAATTAAACAGTTTATCCATAACATGCTTTCATTTTTATCACATGCATACAATAACAAAAATATTTTTGTCAAATTTCTCTAATATGCATTTGATAAAAAAAAAAATAGATACTCTTTCATCAAAAAATATGTAGATTATATTTTTACTCCTTTGATAAAAAAGTAAAATAGATTTTTTTTTGCTTTCTACAAATCTGATTTTAAACATTTTAAACTTTAAATAAAAAACTGCACATTAAATCTGGAAAATATATTTCTGCAGTGTATCAAAATTGTTAATTTCTAATTTCATCCAAAAACATTTTCGAATCGAACACCACTTAATGGTGTTTATATACCTTTGTTCCTCAAATTGAAATAAAGTTTGGCCTAGGTATGGTTATGCCCGTTAGAAAATATTCTATTGCTACATATGCCACGACGCAAAGAAAAAGGTTCATTCCTTTTTAAGGTCTATTGAATTTGGATACAGCACATAAAATTTTATAATATTTTTAGAGCATGCAGGACGTAAAGCAAAAAAATCATATTGTATCGGTTGTATTTCTAACTTAAGTATGATATAATTTTTTTTCTTGTCCGTTTCTGCAGAAGTTGATCTCAATGGTTCATTTGCATTTCGTGCCAATGTTTTGACATTTGACGACAATGAAAGACTCATTTTTTGATAATTGGACACCAGTGACGTATCAGAAGTGGAATTTTAACGATGAGGGTGAGACAGCAGTTGACCTCCTTTTGACTTTTCATAACGACGGCAGGTGGCGCTGGGTGACTGAGAGGAACTTCACGTACTATACCGGAGAAGACGGACCAAAACTCCCCTTTATTTTTGAGGATTCTCCGTTTTATTTGGAGCCAGAAGAGTGTTCTGTAACATAATGTTTCATTCTCTTTAAATTTAAATAAACATTTGCAACCAATATATATATATATATATATATATATATATATATATATATATATATATATATATATATATATATATATATATATATATATATTTCATTAAACACAGTGTAAAAAGTTCTTCTCAAGTGTATGTAGTATATACATCTATTCGGAAGAGATCTAGATCCATCCTCATGATTTTGAATAAGCTATAAATAGACAGAATGTACGTTATATTGAGGTGTCTCCTTACCTTTGCAAGGAAACTTACAACTCGGATCTCTTCTCATTATGCGTATAATTTTTTTTAGAAAAAAACTGACAAAGTGCTTTTTATTATTCTCTTTATGTACTTGTAATTCAGAATCATGTTAGATATATCTTGTTCTGACGGTCGGTCTGTTTGTCTGTTTGTTTGTTATTTTTTCTGATTTATTTGTAAGTGGATAAATAAATTGACCCTGACTATAACCTTTGATTGGTTTGAGCTTTAAACTTGATATTTCAAAAGTATTTAAAATATGAAAGGACCTTTTCTTGGGCTTAAATATTCTATTTGGCATTTTGACCTTCATTTTGGAATTCGCCACTTATGGAAAATTTTCTTTAATTTAAATCTTGATCATATGAGAGCTCTATGGCTTACATATTTCACTGGTGTATTCCATGTGTAGACACGTTTTCTTGGGTACAAGTATTTTTGACATTTTGACGATGATCTTTAGGTTTGATTCACTTTTGAAGAAATTTTCAAAAATTTAATCTTAACCATAACTAATAAATGGCTAAATCATGTGATATCATACTCCTCACACTCATTTATTTGTCAAGAACTTCTCTTGAGTACCAGCAGTAATGACCTTTGACCTTGAACTTGGATTTGACCTACTTTTCAATAACTTTAACCTTGGCCGTAGCTCCTGAATGACTAGTGCTAGGGAATTACTATTTTACCGGTTTATTTCTCGTGGTAAGAGCTTCTCTGGAATACCAATATATATTTTTTTCCTTTTACTTGGATCTTAGACTTTGACCTTATTTTGAAAAAAAAACTTTCTCAATGGTTGATTCTGTGACTTTTCTCAAGTGTATTTGGAGCCAGAAGAGTGTTTTGTTACATAATGTTTCATTTTCTTTACATTAAAATAAACATTTGTTACAATTTTTTTTTATTTCTATTTTAATTTCATTGAGCACAGTGTAAAAAGTTCTAAATAATATAAAAGTGTTTTTCAAGTTAATGTAGTAAATTCGTTTCCTCGGAAGAGATCTAGATTCATCCTCATGATTTAAAATAAACTATGGGTAGCTTTTCAATATCTTCGCAAGGAAGCTTATCAATCGCGATCGGATCGCCTCTCACAATACATATAATTTTTTTTAGCAAAAAGTGCTTTTTATCAATTTCTATGCACTTGTAATCCAAGAATCAGGAGCAGATATATCTTCTGACGGTCGGTCCGTCTGTCTGTCTGTCTTTTTTTTTTGAGTGGATAAATAAATTGATGTTGACTATAACGTTTGAATGGTTTCAGGTATGGATTTCATATTTTAAAGGTGTATAAAATATGAAAAGATTTTTTTCATGGGTTTAAATATTTTCTTTTGATATTTTGACCTTAATTTTGGGATTTGAGCCTGGGTCATATGAGCTATGGCTGTTATATTTTACCGGTGTATTCCATGTGTGATAACTTTTTCTTTCGTACTAATATCTTTGACATCTTTACTTTGAACTTGAAGTTTGACTAATTTTTATAGAAATTTTCATAATTTTAATCTTAGCCATGGCCATTGATTGGTTAAGTCAAGTGATATCATATGTATGGCACGCCAAATTCACAAAAAAACTAGGTTTATCGGTTGTAAACTATAGTTTACGGACTGTAAACTATAGTTAACAACGTTAATCAATGTTTTACATCTGTAAAACATAGTTAACGCAATAATCTATGTTTCACAAGCGTAAACTATACTTAACACCGAAAACAATCATTTGCGATTGCAAACCATATATAATCTGATAAATACAGTTTCACAATTTGTAAACTATAGTTTACAAACCGTTAACTATAGTTAACAATCTGATAAATATAGTTTCACGATTTGTGAAACTATGATTAACAACTCTTAACTATAGTCATAGACCTAAAACGAAGGGACCGCCGACTTATGACGTCATAATCACTATCTTCTTGCGCTTGCAGCGCCCTCACCGGGATGTATAGAAACAGACTTCCTGTAATGAAATCACTGTTGTCGCATCATGATTTTTTGCATTCTTTAAGGAAATAACAACAAATTAGAAAAATCAATCACTTATCTAAGCTTTCCATGACGAAATGATATCGACTGACTACTTCGGAACTTATAACTTTACGCTGTGGAGTCGATGGAAACGTTTTAACTGCAGACATCAGCTGATTACGACGTGACATCTCTTGAATGCTGTCGATTATATTTTACGGTAGTACATAATTTATATTCTTATTTAATTTACAAAATAAGGAAACAATTTTCTACCAGTATCTTTAAAACAACGACCAATTTCATATCTATGCTGAATTGATATAAACTGATAAAATAATAAATACATCGTGAAGTGTCATTCAACAATTTAGAGATGTTCCCGTTAATGATCTACATACTTATGTATTTTTAAAAAGTTAGTTATAACTCTTAAAAGATTTATTTAATCGTGTTAATTTAGGATTACAGCATTGTCAGTGATCAAAAGATTTTCTAAGGGGTATTTTTTATTTTTCCCCACAGGATTTGTACATAGCCTGTCCACTTTTCAACCAAACTCTATGGAAAATGTTTGAGAACATGTACCATGCCATGTACCATCTCACTCTGGTATAATAAGTCAAATGTGAAAGAACAATGGTTGGTTACAAACCTGCACAGGATTAAATCAACAAAAGTGCCAAGTGGTGTGTCCCATGTATGCACGAATGAGTTGCACATAACTGGATTTCAATTATTTAATTATCATGTTTAGAACTCCAATTTTTTCAACTATACTGTGTATATCCAGATTGTGACACGATGGCGATGTTTTTCTTTGAAGTTTACTGTTCTGTATTAGCAATACAGGACGGCACTTTTGTGGGCGGAGCTACTTTCCGTTCTGTATTAGCCAACTATTCTGTATCTAAAATACAGCACGGTCTAAAAATATATCTGATTCAATTTAGCAAAAGCACGTACAAATAGTAAAATGCTGATGTTTTCCTATAATAAATTTTAGAGCAATACCCGGTTTTAATCCTGAGAATGTAAAATGTCAATAAACACTTATTCCACACAGAATCTACACGTAATTTAGATCCAAAGGAAAACGAAAATTCACAATAACGGAAAACATAATATACACGTAATTTTGATCCAAACGAAAAGAAAATTCGCAATAACGGAACACATCCACTATCCTCGTGCAAAATCATTCAAGTCCATTTTTCACGTTTTTATTTTTAAAAATCCTTCTCGCTTACGACAGCCACACGTCGATCTCTTTCAATTCGTTTTTAATGTCGCAATTCAATTAGAAAATAAAAATCTGTGATATCAGAGTCCATCGTCGAATTTTCTGTAAATCCTGATTTTGAAAATTTAGCCAAACCGGGATTTTAAGGTTAGACCCCTGAAAAATATTATAATAAATCTCCATTTATAGATCATAACAATAAGGGTTAAATCCTCCACTTTATCCATTAAGAGTGACTATCACTCGATTACGTCTACCCCGTTAAGTTGTCAAAACTAATCTGACCGAATTTTACGTTTTCCGTGAAAATATGTTTACTGCGGATGCGAACTCCCCGTCGGGGCCTCATCTACAGGACTCTGGCGGAAGTTTGGATGCTGCAAAGTTATAAAGCATGTAAAGTGGGCGGAGTTATTTTTGATTGATCGTGTCACAAATCATTTAGAGAACTCGACAGGTTCTGTATCGTAGATACAAATTTGGGGGTGGAGACTCGTGCTTGCGCACTTGTCCACCCCCAAATTTGTATCTACGATACAGAACCCGTGTCGTTCTCTAAATAATACTTGTGATTATTATTAACTTTTGTATATCATAACTCAAAGACAACATGCATCAATATAAATATTAAATACACTGTAATTTAATATGACTGTAATGAAATACTAGTATTATTAAAATCTTTGTTACATTTTAGACTTTTCCACTTTTTTATTTATTAAAAAGGCTATTCATTAACTTAAAGCAGTGAAAAGCACTGATAATTAACATTAATTATGCATAGTTTAAAATTGAATATGAGAGGTACTTCTTGAAATTTTGTGATTTTACAGTTTAAAAAGTCAGCCATTTCCATAGTGAGTTTGTATAAGTGAGCACTGCTTTAGATGTACATGCATGGCATATTTAATTTTAAAATAATTATTTTCAATGTCATCGATCAAAACTGCAAAGTACAAAATAATAATCGCTGAGCATCATGTTCAATCTTATCAGCAGCCTTGAAGAACAAACACTAGTAAGTAAATATTTTATATACATGTATAAAAGTTCTACTGCCACTATGATTAAACTGTTTGATCTTTAACCCACTGCCTAAATAGAAGTTTTAATAACTTATTAACTTACAGTAGCTCAAAACACACAGGCACTTGTAAATCTTATTTTTTTTTGTTTTGTTGTCTTTTTATGAAATTATACTCCCTATACCTTGTTATTTAGTCGCGGAAAATGTTCTTTTTTATTAAAAGAATCATATTTAAATGGGATCAACTTTTCTTTCTTCTTTTTTTTAGCGATGCATATCCAGTTTGTGCGCATAAATATCGAACTACCTTTTAGCCCTATGCTAAATTTCAAACCCATAAAAAGTTAGTCAAGCAAAAAAAGAGGGGGTTGTTATTAGGATCGAACTTCTTCCATTACCAAATTTTTATAAAAACACTACCACTTTGGCGCTTATCCATTTGTTGGCTTAAACTATATATAACGTGCCTGTCGAAATTGGGGGAAAGGGGGGGGAACCCACGCCCCAATGATCAATGCCTTCATCATATCTTTGCGAAAAAAATTAAAGGGGGGCTATAGGCTTGTCAAAGAATACTCGTATTGATTATAAATGTCTACCTCCTTACTGGTGTTACCGTATACCATAGTCACGATAGGGTGCCACATGAGGGCCTGTTACGAACTATCAGCGTTGTCAAACATTGCTTTTAATCGTAAGATCTCTGCTCTTTCAAAAAATAAACGTATTAATAGGCCTATCTGTTTCTCATATATGAACTTTTTTTCATCGAGCAGCATCTTGAGCAACCTCGCATGCATTTTAACAGTTTCTCTGTGATCATGGTACGTCATCATCTGTCATGTTAAATACTAAAATTGTATACATGGCATCGCTTTTTACACACTAAAAACAAGATAAATACCTCAAAAACTGCTCAAGGAACTCTTTAGTGTATTAGTAAAAAGAATTTGTTACATTCGGCAAAAGTTTAATTCATTTAATGCTATAATATCTCGAAAATGTAGATGTAAATAACGTTATCTTTGTACATCGTCTCAAGCCACGGTCCGGAGTCCGCATATATAGCTCTCTCCTACCCGTGGCTGCTTGATCACAAAAAGTGTCGTAATCTTGAATATTCACGCCTCTCTATTGTGACGTCATATTCAGTCAGTGGCAAGTTTTGTTTCCATCGCAATTGAAATCAACAACTGACGTCAACTGTATATACAAGAAATATTTCCTATACTGCGATTGGATATTGAAAGATCACGATAAAGTTCATCATCCGACTATGCTTTACTCGCAATGGTCAATATATCAATGAGCTACGAAGAATTCTCGCCTCGTTCAACCACGGCCAGAATGGGAGAGGATCGTACATTTTGGCCGTGGTTTGCGACGATGATCTTTGTAATGCCGGCTGTTTTCTATACATCCCGGTGAGGGCGCTACAATCGGAGGGAGATCGTATAGTGATATCTATTGTGACGTCATAGGAGTCGGCGGTCCCTTCGTTTTAGGTCTATGCTATAGTTTACGATTGTTATTTCAGACAGATAAACTTAGATTAGCATTCGTAAACTATAGTTAACAACCGTTAAATATAATTTTACAGATGAAAACTATACTTAACGAATCGTTAACTATAGTTTACGGTTTGTAAACTATAGTTTACAGTCGATAAACCTAGTTTATCAATTGTGAAACTAGGTTTAGCTCATTTTTGTGAATTTGGCGTGCCATACATACTAGTCTGGTCCTGATTTTTAAAAAGAAGGCTAGAAATAACTTCTAACGGCAAACAATTATTATTTGGTCCAGCATAGTTTTTTAACCTATTTTGAGTATGCTGAATCCGAAAAAATATGCTGGCCTTCATGAAAATGGCGTTAACGACGTTCGATCCTGATATTTAAAGTCTTAAACTTTTTTGCCAAGTATTTTTTTAGTTTCTACACACATAGCTTAATTAAAATTCAAATCAAAAAATGGGGGTAAATATGCTTCTTTTAGCGCTAAAGTACATTTAATATGACCTTTCTGCACTGAAATTTGTGTCTTAATTAAACATTACATCTTTGACGTTTTCCCACCAATTTTTTTATCCAATTAAAGCATGAAACAAAATGAACTCTAAGTCTGTTTAAAAAAAGACACTTAAAAATTGTGACTAAGAAAAAGTTTCAAATTGCTTCGCGTAATCAATTATTTGACCTTTCTGCACTAGTAAAATGTTAATTTTCCGGCATTGAAAATATAATAAGCAAGAAAATTATTTTAAAGTCTTAAACTTTTTCTGATTTTAAGCAAATAGGTCAAAGTTATCTTGAATATTTAGAAAAGAACATCAAAAGTGGGGGGTATATGATGTACATTTTCAGATATTACTAAAAAAGTGTGAATTTTACGTTAAAATTGGCTCAATTTTTTCCCGGATTTTCAGAATATATTTACTATATTTGTCACAATTTGTTGATAGAATTCATAAGAAATAATTTCATCGATATTTCAGAACCAGCATAACATATTTCACTGCAAAAACAGCTTCGTATGCAACCACCATGGAAAAATAGGCATCCAAAATTAACAGTATTGTTATAGTTCAAATGGAAAAAAACTGACCATTTTCGTCTAAAAAACCCTCCGCCACAAAATATAGTCCCTAGCTTAATTCTACTTGAATGGAATTTAATCGCGTTTTTTCATTGAGTATAGTTTAATTTGCATTGTAGAATTAAGTTTTATTGTTAGAACCTAAAAATGATGCTTAATTTTATGAATAAAGGACCTGCGCGAAATACGCTCAAAATATCAGGATCGAACGTCCTTAAAGAGGTCAAAATGGCGATTCAAAATGGCGGACATCCAATTTTTCTAATTTTCTCTTAATGTCGTTCAAAATGGAGAAGTAATGAGTGAATATCTAACTCAGTGTAATAAAACTAAAGAAAATATAATAGAATGCTAACATTATTAGTTTTACTCAGAAAATTTAGTCGTTTCTACACATAATTCGAATTTTCTCTGATTTTTTTGTCTATTGTTTCTATATTCTTTTTTTCTTTTTACATTTGCAAATATCCATGCACTGCAGATTTGTATTTTTTTTCCTCTGCATCTATTCTACAATTGAATGATGGTGCAACTGTAAGTTAAAGTCAAAATGGCGATTCAAAATGGCGGGTATTCATCTTTTTTTCAAATTATTTAATTCTTAATGTCGTTTATATAGGAGAAAGGATTTGTGAATATCTTACTGAGCGTAGTACAACTATGTAAAATGACAATAGAACACTAATGTGATCACTTTAAATCGGAAAATTTTGTATTTTGAAATTAGCTAAAAATGAAAATTCAAATGACGTCTTATACACTTTTTTTTCATAAAATACCCAAACTGCTTAATTCTGGTTAGTTTTGCAGAAAATTAATTACAGTTTGTTTTCTTTAATTCATGAAAAAATTTCAAATATGCTAGAAAGTTGGAGGATATTTTTGTTAATGATTTCAGATTTTTATAACATGCTTATTATTAAGAGAAATTTTTGACGATAATTTCGAAGACATTTGACCTATTACCTGTCTCCCAATGCTTCTTCATATAAAAAAATATATAATACAATAATTGCTGTTTTGAGGACAAAATGAAAATTAAGCTACCCAAGAGCAGTATCCACCGAGCATTAAGGCGAGTGAACATTAAGTTGTTGGAAATTCTTGATCTATTTTTAGTCCAGTGTAGAAAAAAATTAATATTTATGTTCATGTTGAAGGTCTAGTGCAACATAACTTATTATGATTTTTAAAATAATGGACCACGACCAATTTGAGGGCTAGTAATTGTTACATCATATAAATTTGAATATTACTCATTATTTATCGATATAAACATATTCATTAAGAATTATCAGTATAATATAATGTACGTAAATCATTAATTTTCTTGATTGTCCAGCTCTGATTCTGTGTCCCTACATTTGCATTTTGTTATTTTCAGTCAAAAACTCAAATGTATGCATTCTCAAATATTTAATGCTGTGAACGGATAATTTTGTTTTGAACGGTGTATATAAATTTAAAAATTTTGAAATTTACAAAATCTGAAAAAAGAAAAAGTTAGTGTTCAATCCCCTCTCAATTCTTGATACAACCTTACACTATTCTAAAAAAAAGGATTGTGGATAAATTTGAAGTGTTCAAGAAAATTTTCTTGTCAAGAGAAGTGTTGACTAGATCGAAATCAAGAATGGCTTAGGCCTATTGGTACAGAAGCTTGTAAGTGATTGGAATCACGAGGAATCTGCAGGCGCCCTTAAATTGCATAATTTTACAAGTTTTCTCACCAAAGTATGCACACAATTTGATTCCAGATGATAGAGTTTGAGAATTTTCTTGCTAATAAAATGACCTTTCTACCCTAAAAGACAGCAAATCTATACGAGGTCAAAAAATAAAGAGCTACATGTCTTAAATATCAGAGATTTTTATACCCCCGCTTGAAAAGCGGGAGGGTATAGAGTAATCGGTATGTCCGTCCGTCTGTTACTCTTTGGGATACCCATCTCTTATCCGCAACTCCTCTCATACCACTGAATGATATTTGATGAAACTTTCACAGAATCTTTATTACATATTGCCATTATGAACCTTCTATTTTACTTTTTGATCTGACACATATTCTGGGTTTTCCATAGCAAAACATGGATTCTGTCATTTTATTCATATGGGATACAGGGTACCATTTAGTGAGCTAATTGCTCACAGTACCTCTAGTTCATTTTCCACAAGGTTTTGGAAAACATATTAGACTTATAACATTCGAACATAAATGTGTTGTTCCTTAAGTGTTGGTTGATTGATTGTATATGGTAATTTTTCAGCCATTTTTCGGCGGAATATTAGTTTAAATAATCGGTTTTTGAAGGATTTTGGTTTCTCTGGCGGCCCCCCGTGAGCTAACTCATTTTTGAACTCCAGAGAAACGATCTTTTACGTACCAAGGGGGTTGTCATCTTGACATGGGGCACCATTTTACTTGAATGTTGAAAATTCCAAAATTCCAAAGAAAAACTGAAACATATATAGCGATAAAAGTTGGAAAAAGAGATGTTAGGGGATAATACTAAGGTCTTATAAGTGCTAAAAAACTAGAACAAAGTGTTCGATGAAATCGGACAAAAATTCTTTCAGTTATATTGGATGGTGTGCCGAGGGATGTTGAGGTAGAAGTGCGAGATGATAATGACAGGATTCGGGTGTGATTTTAGGTGGACATGGGCTCAAAGGCTAAATGGAACGCGGTCAATAACGAAGGGGGAAAATTTGGAAACTCTTAAGTCGAGTTTGTTTTAACTATTTCCAGAAAAAATTAATCTTTTCTATTATTTTTTTATTGTACATATCTAATGGACAAATCAATATACTATATATATAAAAAAAAACAAATTGTTATTTATTTTCTGCAAAACGACTTAGAATTAAAGTAGGGGCCTACTCGTGGTAAACCGGAAGCCGGAATTAGCCGTTTTCGGTTTTAATATTATGGTTCATATAACATTAGCAAGAACGTAAACATGTCTACAGAAGTGTTGGAGGGGTGTATAAGATGATTGAGGGTATTTTTGTGCAAGGATTGAGATTTATACAGGAAAGCGCGAGGTCGAATGCAGTCATTTCAAATATATTTTACCTAGGATGATTTATTGATACTATGCGTTTATGATTGCATTGGAAGATTGGTACATGCAACTCCAATATTTCTGATATCTATTTACAGAAAACGTAGCAAATAATTTGCTCTTAAGTCATTAAATAAAAGTCATTAAATAATACTTTTCGTTCATTGTTTTTATTTGTGCACAATATTGGTATGATATGCAGATGGGATTTTCCTACTTTCGTTTTGATGGCAAATTTTCTACATACGAATGAAGGTAGATGTATATAATAAAAAAAAATCAACACTGTCTACTGATGTTGCAACTTGCATATGAAATAATTTTAGACATATTCTGCTTGCAAGACATTGTATATCTTGCTTATAATATATTGTAAGTAATAATAGGCATCCAGGAAAGTCGTATCATTAGTAGTGGACATCCCCCCCCCCCTTGTATATAAAATATTCAGAATTAAATGTGTATAAATAAAATTTATGTTTATGATTAGGAACGGGTGGACAAATTTTGATAAAATTGTTTTTAAAAAGAATATTTCACTTTTTAGCCGATTTATAAATATTTTTGTTGACATAAAAGACTTTAGCTATTAAACTGCAATGGGAGTACCTGTATGTTTTACCCCATATCTCGGTGAAAAGACAGATTAACAATACATTTATTATGCCTAAAAGATACTTCAAGTATCGGTTGACATAAATAAAGACAAAAAAATAAGGGTAAACAAATAAATTATTATAGTAGAGAGCTTTATTTGTGTTTTGAGTTCAGTTACTTTATTAGTAAAATGAGATTAATTCTTCAATATTTTCTTAGTTTCAACCAGTAATGTGTACTGCAGCCTGAAATTATTCATTATTATCCTTATCCTTGTGATTTATGTTTAAAAGAATTTATTTGCCGTGTCCTATGACATAAAATGTAGCCGTCTTTATAACAGTCGTGATTTTGTTTTTGGTACAAGACGGTACATGAGTGTTTGACACCCTATCTCATTAAATATATAGATTATCTATCTACTTTTTGTCCTTTTGAAGTAGATAAAGTATCTATCTATGTAAATCAGGACAAAAATTGCAGTGTTAACCAATTAATTCCTCGAGTAGGGACCTACCTTAAGCAGTTTCTACGAAATTCAAGTGTTTCAGACGTCATTTTGAATCAATATTTTGAAGTAATTAAAACATTTCAAATATAAATGACTTAAATTTCCGATTTAAAGTAATCAAATTAGTGTTTTGTTGGCATTTTACATAGTTGTAACACGCTCAGTAAGATATTCACCAATCCTTTCTCATATGTAAACGACATTAAGAAATAATTTGAAAAAAAAGATGAATGTCCGCCATTTTGAATCGCCATTTTGACTTTAAACTTACAGCTGCACCATCATTCAATTATAGAATAGTGAGATGCAGAGGACAAAATACAAATCTGCAGTACATTGATATTTGCAATTGTAAAATCCTAAACAAAAAAAGAATATAGAACAATAGACAACAAAATCAGAGAGAATTCGAATTAAGTGTAGAATCGACTAAATTTTCAGAGTTAAACTAATAATGTTAGCATTCCATTATCATTTTTATACTTGTATTACACTCAGTGAAGTATTCTTACACTATTTCTACTTTTTGAACGATATTAAGAGAAAATTTGAAAAAATTGATGTCCGCCATTTTGAATCGCCATTTTGACCTCTTTGATGTCATTTTCATGAAAGCCAGCATATTTTTTTCGGATTCAGCATACCCAAAATAGGTTAAAAAACTATGCTGGACCAAATAATAATTATTTGCCGTTAGAAGTATATTTTTCTACAAATCGGACCAGTATATACGCTCCATGATCATTATTTTGACAAGACATTCTATCGAGTACCAGCCGCAATGACGTTTGACCTTGAACTTATGGATTATACCCACTTTTCAAAAAGAGTTAAATTTGGCCGTACCTCCTGGATATTTATTATCAGGGGTTTACTATTTTACCGCTTTTTTGTGGTAAGAGTTTTTCTTGAAAACCAATAATACTTTACTTGGACCCCAAATTTTGACCTTCTTTTGAAAAAAATTGGTAAGAACTTTTGAATGTTTCTGTGAAATTATTTTGGGCATCATCAATATTGACTCATTGACCTTGTCAAGTTTGACCTACTTTTGAATATTTCTAACTTTGGTAATAATTACTAAATTGTTGCTTCTTTTTATTGTTAGGTCACCTGAGAAACTCAGGTGACCTATTGCTATCCGTTTTCGTCCGTCGTCGTGCGTCGTGTGTCGTGTGTTCACATTTAAACATTTTCAGCTTCTTCTCTGAAACCACAAAACCAATTTTAACCAACTTTGGTATACAGCATCTATGCGTGAAGGGGAACAAAAATTTTGAATTTTATGGTCCCCACCTTCCTGAGGTCTGAGGGGTGGAACCAAAACCTCTAAACGTAATTCAATCTTTAAAAATTTTCCTCTTTACTCCTGGACATCAAGCAGGCAAACTTTTGGCATGAATGTAATGAGCAGTGAGTCCTCTACCAAAATTATGAAATTTATAGCACAAGGGTCAGGGGTTCTAGTGCTAGGTTGGGGCTATAGAAATAATATAATGAAAATGCATTATTTCTTTGAAAATCTTCTCCACTGCTCCTGTGTATTAAATAAACTAAGAAGATAGTTATTATGAGCAAGAGTGCATCTTCCAAAGTTGTGAAGTTCATGGCCCCAGGGTCAGGGGTTCTGGTGTCAGGGTTGGGTTCTATTGATTATATAGTGAAAATGCATAAATTTTTGGAAAATATTCTTCTCTGCTTCGAGTATTAGATAAACCAACTAAGTAGATAGTTTTGATTAGAAAGAGTGCTTCTTCCAAAATTGTGAATTTTATGGCCCCAAGGTCAGGGGTTCTAGTGTTAGGGCGTGGCTCTATTGATTATATAGTGAAAATGCATTAAATCTTTGAAAGTCTTCTTCTCTGCTCCTTGGTATTAAATAAACTAACTAAGTACATAGTTTTGATTAGCAAGAGTGCCTCTTCCGAAATTGTGAATTTTACGGTTCTTGGGTCAGGGTTTCTGGTGTAAGGGCGGGGCTCTAATGATTATAGTGAAAATACATTAATTCTTGAAAAATCTTCTTCTCAGCTAGCTCCCGGGTATTAAATAAACTAACTTAGTATGTAGTTATAATGCCTCAACCAAATTTGTGATTTTTATAGCCCCTGTGTCAGGGGATTTGCCATTTGGTTTAAGGGGGGATCTTTTGATACATGTAATATAAAGAGAATACATTGATTCTTTGAAAATTGTTTCCTTTGCACCTGGGTAATATGCTGATGATTCGAGTATATATTGTTATGATGAGCCTCTTCAAAAATGGTTAATTTCATGCCTCTTGGGTCAGGGGTATCGGGGTTGGGTGGGGTGGGGGTTACATAGTCTGAAAATAAATCAATGCTTGAAATCTGCTCTTTGGTATTAATCTACAATTTATGATGAAATAAAATTTATAATAAATTTTCCAAAATTTTGAAATATGTGGCCCCACGGTCAGTGGTTCCTTTGGGGTAGGGTGTACAACTGGTTTTTAGCTCACCTAAGGCCGAAGGCTCAAGTGAGCTTTTCTGATCATATTTTGTCCCTCGTCCGTCCGTCTGTCTGTCTGTCCCTCTGTAAAATTTTCACATTTTCGATATTTCTCAAGAACCACTGGCCAATTTTGACCAAACTTGGTTCGAAGCATCCTTGGGTGAAGGGGAATTTAAATTGTTAAAATAAAGGGCCAAGTCCCCTCACAAGGGGAGATAATCAAGAAACTACAAATATAAGGTGGGGTCATTAAAAATCTTCTCAAGAACCACTGGGCCAGAAAAGCTGAAACTTATGTGGAAGCATCCTGGCGTAGTGTAGATTCTAAATTGTTCTAATCATGACCCCTGGGGTAGGGCGGGGCCACAATGGGGAATCAAAGTTTTACGATGTTGAATCAAAGCATCCTTTGGTAGTGTAGATTTCAAATTGTTTAAATTATGATCTGTTGGGTAGGGTGGGGTCACAATATGTATTACAAGGGGAAATCTGGTAAAGAACGGAATCGTCAAAGCTTCTCAGGTGAGCGATGTGGCCCATGGGCCTCTTGTTCAGTGGAAGTGCATTTTCTCTTTATTATTCTGATCTTCCTCTGGATATTAAGATTAGGCATGCTTAGTTTATAATTAGGATAAGCAATGGTGCTTCTTTCAAAATTGTAAATTTCATGGCCTCTGGTTTAAAACACGAACCAAATTCAATTGTTCGAAAGTTGTTACGTGATACTCAGGTGACCTATTAGGCCCTTGGGTCTCTTGTTTTTATTTTTAATTTTTCAAGGAGGGGGTCATTATGAGGAATTTTTTGGTACCAAAAATAATTTTCTCTTGACCTTGGTGTTTGACCTGAAAACGACATCTATCATAAGATGCAGTACGAGAGCACCTTTGTTTCAGAAATGCATCTTTGAATTTCATAATTAGCTCCCAAAAACTTTTCCTATTTATTTAAATATAAGTTGCAGTCTATAATATTTTTTGATATATGTACCATAGTCTACACATCGGAAAATATAAAAGACTTGTTTTAACACATATGATGATGATTGTGCCTTTATTTAAGCATTGAGTCTTTTTTTTTTTAAAGAGGAAGTCCATAATTGCAAACATATTGAGTAATGCGCCATATGTGCATTATGAACATTTGTTTTTACAAATCGTTGCAGATATATGAGACAACATATTTCAAAAAATAATGAATAAGTGATTATATTTTATATTTTACTTTTTCTAACTCCTTGTCTTGTTTGCAAATTTGATTTATTGTTTAGAATACTTGAATTATCTCTAACGTAAGTAACAATCAATCTAAATCTATCTCAAGAAATTATTTTTTTGTTTTTGATTTTCGCTTATGATTTTGCTCTTGCACGGCATTGAACGTTTGTGTCGTCAGAATAAAACGCATATTATACACTGTAACCTTTTTACCCCCGCTCTGTGTTGTAGTGTATTGAAATAAAATAAACCAAAAATACAGTATCGATATTAGGCTACGATGATGGTATCTTGTGCATTCAAGAGCAGAAAACTCTAACTCTTATTCTTTTTTCAAATGATTTTCTGTAGCAATAAAAGATATTGAGATACAGAAAATGTTATTTAATGTAATTTAAAATAATACTCTAGTATCTTTGCAAATCTAGTGTCATTGCGTTTCTTGCCACACGTATATCTCAAGCTATTGACATATTTATGGTATAATTAGATTTGTAGAAAGAAATATTCAGTACGTCTGAGGCCAACTATTTAGTTTATTTTCTCCATGATATAAAAAACTCACTTACATCTATTTAACAGGTTTTTGTATAGTAGATTAATGGATAAGAAATGCTCATCTATTCAAATACCGCATGGATGGAAAAAGATATATTATCTTAGACGTATTATTCTGCAAAACATGAACATCAAATATACCTATTACAAATATTATTTTTTTAAATAAATATCTTAAAATCTTTAGAAATGAGAAATGAAATTGAATGGCAGACACCACTGTAAAGCGTATTGCCCATGTGTCGGATTTAAGAGGTTTCACTGTAGTAGGTTTAACAATAAATCAATCATCATCCTAATTCTCCGTCCAGGCTTTTTTCAGTGTTTGTAAATAAAAACAAAATAGTTCTAAGTTCAAATTTATTCCAACACATATAAAGTACATCTTTTACGAAATACATTCAGTAGAAAAAAAATATAATAATTTATTGCTTAAAAAAATTGTTCAGCCTCCCTTCTTTTACTGAAAAAAATATATGTTAACAAGTTTGCCACTTGTTGTTAAACATTATTTAAAGAAAGAACACCGCGATAAAGATTATTTTAAAATCCTTTGATGGATGATCTGTCGTCTGTAAAAAAAAAAAATCAGATTAATTATATTAATGTTTCACAGAAATAATAGCGTATTTTTCTATTAAAAATATCTTCAAATCATTGGAATTTTTCTTTTTACGGAAATAAAAAAAAATTATAATTATGATTTAAATGAGGTTCACCTAGTGACGCCTGATCATCATCTTGGTGTCTCTCACCGATGTCCCTTTCCGTACCGTGGGATACCATGGGTTGCCCCAGGGCTCCGGGGACCAAGGACCGTTAAGGAAGCCATAGTGGCAATTGTTAAACCACCAGCCTCCACTAATATCAAGGTAAGAAGCACAGTGACCACCAGATCTGTCATTGTCCCTGTCTGGGGTAGAGAACGACATCCCGGACAGATCGTGCTTAGTATAACCAGTATCTAACATACCGTCTCCTGTAAAATCAAACAAAATCAATTACAGAGATAATTGATTTATATATCGTCAATTTAATTGTTGATAATAATACTGAGGTACTTCTAAGATAGACGGCTTTAGGTGCTGGAAAGAGCGATAATATTTGTTTAGTTGAGTCCTAGAATCCACGGTGTCTGTCCTACTGGCACCTGCAGAATTAGAGAAAATATAAAACAGAGATAATAATTATTAAATCATATCACATTAACTTTAATACTGAAGTACGTCTGAGAAACGCGTTGAGTTCTTTTGAATTTGGCTTTTTAAGCTTGTTTTATTTGAATATTTATCCGATCAAATATTTTTTATAATCATATTTTCGTAAACCTTTCGACATTTAAGATTAATGACGCACTGTAAACTTCCTACAGTGTATTCCCTAGTAGTTAAAAATGTGAATTATTGAAAATCAGATGCATGTTCTGTAAACTTTTCTCGTAGTAGTTAAAATGTGAATTATCAAAAATTATCAGGAAACCCAAGCTGAATAACAATGTTGAACAAATGTAATTATTGGATTGTTTGTTAAAAAAATTTAAACATTATTTTCCTTGAACATGTATAATTAGAAATGTTATCTACTTGACAATAACAAATTCAATATCAGCTGAATACGTGCATGGTACCTGCAAATGATATTCTGAAATATTAAAAATGTTTAATTAGCGTGGAATCAAAAACGTATACAGAATATCAGGAAAAAACACATCTTTTTTCAAGAACTTTCTAATCTGTCAATACAGAAAAGTATAATTATGATGATATACGTAATTTGAACCCAATTTTAAGAAATTAACATAATTACACTGACCTAAGGTTCCTGTGGCAGGTCCTGTAAGAAAGAGTTGATATTTTAGTGCTTCGTTGGAGACAGAGAATCCGTCGTACATTTGAAAAAGCGTTGTACCATTCTGGAGTGTGATGGATACATACAGGGATGAGAGGTTTTCTTTTGTTAATTGATGGATCACGTCATTTCCTGTATTAAGATATATTTGAAATCAATTTTTGAGATATCAATTGAACACGATATCTGAATATCATAGAACATATATTACCTAGTCTTAAATTCAGATCTTTATCATGCTTTAAAATTTTTTTCTTGTCACAAGAATTTTTTTATCTTTAAACTTTGAGGGAATAAAAAGTTCTTATTTGAAAGCGATTTACACTTACCAACCCAGACATTCTGTTCAGTTGAACCAAAACCATTTTTATATTCCGCCCAGTTCCTGTCAAAGATCACGGATCCGTCTACGCGTTTCTGAATGACCTTTGAAAATTACCAAGCGTAACAATTCAATTTATTGCTTCGAACAATCATTTATTATGATAAAAACTCAAAATATTCATAAATTTCATCTTACAATCTTAAAACAACAGCAACAGTGTGTGATATGTTATGTACTTTTAATTTTAGAATTAACTACATACCGTCCATCCCCCGCCCATTGTCGTCATATCGCAGTATACACTTATTGGGGTAATTAAGGTACCGTAGGGGTATATATCATACACCCCTGTACTAGTTTTTCCTTCTTCACAAAGATCTTTACAATCTTTGGGCATGGCAGAGAAAACACAATCTAAAAAAATGCCGAGATCATATTATGCGTATGTACAAGAAGTGAGAGGATATATAATGCCTGCATTATATATAAATGTTAATTGTGGGAAAAATGTTAACAATATGTACAATGCGTATTATGTTAAACTGTTCCTCATTACTAGTATCTAAAAACATTTTTGTTTTCTAATTGATACAAAGCTTTGATTCATGACATGATATAAAGTATTTTAAATCAAATACAATTATTTTCAATACTCTCTTGACTGAGAGAAATGTGAAAGAGGAATGTATTTGTAGATAAGATTATAAATAATTTGGACACTGAAATAGACGTTGAAAAACGTAGTAAAATCATGATATCGTCTTATGCATTATATAATGTATGTGAAATTGAACATTTCTTACATTCGTAGGTCGATACAATGACCATGTTTTCCAACACAGTCTATCGTATCAAACTTTTACAGATTGTAAGGCGGAAAAAAGTGTCAAAGAAAAAAATCGTGTCTTCTCGAGAGGGACATAAAAAATCAAAGAAGCAAACAGAAAAAAAACAAATATACATACCGTTATCCGAGTAGTATCTCCAACCGGCCTCATCAGACAGCTCAGACGTTAGACGTTTCTTGTGGGTACGACATTTCTTCAATTGAGAGTTGAAACCAAAGAAAACGCACTCCCTTTGACACATCGCGGCGCACTCTGTTAATGAATGAGCATTTTGTTCTCTTAAAAGCTCAGAATTTGATTTCTTATCATCAAATGCCAGTTTCGCGGCATATTT
Source organism: Saccostrea cuccullata (assembly GCF_032062105.1). Lineage (NCBI taxonomy): Eukaryota > Metazoa > Mollusca > Bivalvia > Ostreida > Ostreidae > Saccostrea > Saccostrea cuccullata. Next base: position 12,722 of record NW_026929491.1, on the reverse strand, counting down.
CTGAGAAATAATAGTAGCTTTAGATAAACCTAAGAAGCCGACAATTAAAGATATAACCCACTGACTGCTCATTTTGTTTTTACTTTCTAAAGAAAAAAAACTGCGGCGTTCTTGTAAATCTGTGAAATTCTGCCGAATGGTCGTTCAACAGGCAAATATATATGTCGTATCTTAATCAATACCTGAAAAGTGATTGGCTAACTGTTACGTACTCTATATTCTACTGTTGTGTATGTATAAGTTATAGATGCCGAATAATATTGATTCGCTCCGCACCCTCGATTTCCACGCCCCATGAAAACGATATAACCAATAGTACGATGCAATCTATGATGCGAGCAACTTGTCGCCTATATCCGATAACGTAAATTTCTTTGAAAGTGTCAAAATTTAATATAAAAAACATTCACCTGATTCTGCCTCCTGCAGTAATTTATGACGAGGCGTGGAAAGTATTATCTTATATGTGATATGGGATATATCGCCACAACAAGATAGAAAAAAAATTACCGCAGATATGCGACAAGTATCGATTTTATTGAAGATGATATTAATTGTCATAATTGTTTATTCTGAAATATAACAATATATAAAAATATAACAATGAAAAGTGTGCTTTTTTTTTGCACTTTGTTAATGTCTGTTATGCTGATATGTTTTTTTTTTTCATTTGCTAACTTTTAAATATATATTTTCTTGAATGAAATTAAAAAAAACAGCTATCTCGAAATAGAATTTAAAAAAAATTGTTATTTGATGTTATTATTATGATCCTCAGAAATTATTTAGAATATATCAAATAATTTAACTTTGATTCATTAGCGTCCAAATATTTATGTTAGACAATGCATCATCATAATTTTTTGAATTTATTTCTTCGGACAGCAAGAAGATCATCTTAGAAGGATGTAGACAGCACATAGCACATCTTAGAAGGACGTAGACAACACTTAGCACATCTTACAAGGACGTAGGCAGCACTTAGCACATCTTAGAGGGACGTGCACTTGTAAAATACAATGATTAGAAATTTCTTAAAGAATTTGCTTTGGCGTGTTAAAAAACTTTTTAAAAAATGGAAAGTTCGTACGATAAATGTTCAAAATATAGGGTTCATGAAACTGTTTTTATTGAAATGAAACCCAAAATGGTGAATAGCTAAAATTGCAAATAAATATCGCAGTCATTATTTTAACTTGAAATATCAGACGCAATATTCTTTTGGTCTTTAGAAACAATGCTTAAACTGCGCATAGAAACATACATACCTTGTACAGACTGCTAAAAATAATGGGTACATGGAAGCATGATGTCATACTATGAACTTGTATACTACAAAAATATGGAGGATTAAGGTCAAGATCTAGTAAATGAAAGGTGCCTACAGAAATATCAAAATCAAGAAAAATATTCCTTTAATGCTGCTTTAGGACTTTAGCTTGGTCAAATAAGGTGTTTCCGGGCATAATTTGGAGGAAAACAAGATGAAAAATCATATTTCAAACTGGCATTTCTAATGAAAATTTAAGGAAATCAGTCATAAATACGGTTTATTTTCCATATCAACCAAAGAATATGTATGCAGATTGCCTTTAATTTTTCAAAAAACAGTAATTTGTATGTTCTTGTCCTCTTCTTTAAAATAATATCAAATGTAATTTAGGTTTCGAGACTACTTTTCATGTGATATCATGTGATTTCAAATTGAATTCAATAAAAATATTTTATTTTTCACATAATTCTATTCGAGCTGTAAAGTACGGGAAAAAGAAAGTTGAAAGTGATTATGACATCATAATGAATCTAGCACCAAAAAGTTAGTCTGAAGACATTTACTAGATCTTGACCTTAAGTATTCCCCTCCAACGTTCACTCCCGCCGTGTGCTACATGTCATGATCAAGTGAAGCAAAAAAAAAAGTAGACGATTCAGTGTGAGAAAATGGCCTAACATTTGTATAGAAATATCAGATAATATTATACTTAATCATGGATCATTATCTGACAAGTACAATGTATCAATCACAAAATATACGAAATCTTCACTTGAAGCGAATTATTGATTTAATTGATTAAGCTATATATTTCCACTGGCTAGCCTCGTTTTAGTAGCTGCAAAGAACACGTCTTTTAGGAGTGAATTTTAAAGCCTTCACTAAATAAGCCGGGTGTAATATTAAGGACTTCAGTAAACAAGTCGGGTGTAATGATAAGGCCGTCACTAAACAAGTCGGGTGTAATGTTAAGGCCGTCACTAAACAAGTCGGGTGTAATGTTAAAGCCGTCACTAAACAGATCGGGTGTAATGTTTAAGCTTTCACTAAACAAGTTTGGTGTAATCTTTAGGACGTCAGTAAACAAGTCGGGTGTAATGTTAAAGTCTTCACTAAACAAATCGGGTGTAATGTTACGGCCGTCACTTAACAAGTCGGGTGTAATGTCAAGGCCGTCACTAAACAAGTCGTGTAATGTTTAAGCTTTCACTAAACAAGTTTGGTGTAATCTTTAGACGTCAGTAAACAAGTCGGGTGTAATGTTAAAGTTTTCACTAAACAAGTCAGGTGTAATGTTCTTTAAAAAGATTATGAAAATAAAGAGTAAACGTTATGATATTGTCTTTATAATTATAGTTCACTAGGTTATCAAATACGTAAGGAAAGAAATCTACACGTGCGTTTTTAAAGCCATTTACAGCATAAACCGGAGGAAATTTACCATGTTTTCAGTAAGTAAAAAAGTCAACAGTGCCAGGTCCAGGTGGATGAAATAAAGTATTAAAAAGAAATATTTTCTGGTTTAGAATATCTGGAAATAAACGTGCTTGTCGATATACTATAGCATGCACGAGCAACTTGATTTGCGGTTTATACATACAGATATGGCACGCCAAATTCACAAAAATGAGCAAATTTTAATAAACAAGGTTTATCGGTTGTAAAACTATATTTACGGACTGTAAACTATAGTTAACAACGTTAATTAGTAAACGCGCGCGATAATCTATGTTTCACAACCGTAAACTATATTTAACACTGAAAACTATCATTTGCGATTGCAAATCATAGATCTTCTATAATACATTTCACGATTTGTAAACTATAGTTTATCAAACCGTTAACTATATAAGGATAAATATAGTTTCACGATTTGTGAAAAGCATGATTAACAACTCTTATAAAACCGTGAAAATGTTTACAACAAAATGTTGTCAGTAACAAAATCTTATTACAAAGATAAACTTAGATTATCAGGTAAACTATAGTTAACAACCGTTAAATATAGTTTTACAGATGAAAACTATTTTCTGGTTAACTATAGTTTACGGTTTGTAAACTATAGTTTACAGTCGATAAACCTAGTTTATCAAATGTGAAACTAGGTTTGTCTCATTTTTGTGAATTTGGAGTGCCATACCTCTGTATAAAATTGCTGTGCAGACTAGATACATGGAGAGGTGAGAATAACAAATCAAAACAGATTCGTGTAAGGTAGATTTATTATCATAACAGTTTTATAAACTTTGTCATTTTTTTTACATGTGCTTGTATTTAATTTCTAGTAAAATTGAAAAAAATTGTTACTAAAAAAACTACAAATCGCACAACCTTAAGAGATCTGGGTGGAAATTTATCTATCCTACTATGTTCAATTATTTTGACGTGAAAAAAAAATGAAATAGCTTACAGGGTCAGGTAAACTGCTATGGTATGTTTTGTCAAATATAACATTGTTTAATGTACAATTAATCATTGTGTTTTATTGGAATTTTTGATAGAAGGCCTCAAGGAAGAATAGTGCTGGCACTAATGGAGCCCCCTCTTAAAGATAGTATTAATATCAATATTAGTCAAAATTGAATTGAAAGTTGTGAATCAGTTTTTATGCTAAACACAAAGATGCACATGCTTTTATCACAAAGTAGCTTCGTGTGTCTAGAATTTCTCTGATTTCTATAGTGTTTTACTTACAGGGAAATATAATATTATTTGCAATTAAATAAAAGGCCGTTAACTTGGATGCGATGTCTAATTTAGTATTCTATTTATAAAGTGTCCGTACATTCTCCAGACAAGTGATACTGTCGTGTGTTTGTATGCAGATTCATTAAATAAGCAATGGAAGGCCCTAATAAATCGATTTATTGCAAGGGCATACCTCGATGTATCTTGTCAAGTTTGTACACATAAACTCAAGAAGCATGAAGATATTTGAAAAGTGCTGTGAACCTCATGAAATCTTGCAAAAAAAAATGATAATAGCTTTATTTAATGTAGTTGTCCAGCAAAATATTCAACCTGCCGTCCAACAAATTAAAATTAATCGAAATAAAAAAGGGATTCTATATAGGTTCGCAGCACTTTTCACAAACAACATATACTGTTGAAAAAGATTACAACTTAAACTAAGATTTTTAACTTGGTTATGCCCTTGTAATATTGGAAATTATTGATGACCTTTAAACTGCAAGTATAATTGCTAAAATCATGTGACATCGACATCACGTGACACGTCTAAATAAAAAATCTAAATGTCCCCAACATGTAGATTTAAACCACGTAACATTTTTTATATCAGTGATGTCCTGTTTTAAGCAATTTTTTCCCATTATAATAAATTGTGAATTTTTTTCATTATTTTAAAAACTCGATTTTTTTATTATTTCAATTTGTAACCTTGACTGTGCTGTGTTTTTGATCCTTCTGATAAAAAAACTCAAAGAAACTGTCGAATAAAAATTATATCAATTACAATGATTAAAGTGAACAACAATCAGAAATTTAAAAAAAATAAATAAATTCTATTTGCTGATTAGTTTTCATTATATCCACTCAAATCAAACAATTACAGTCAAACAAGGTTAAAATGCTTTGTCAGCTGGTAAAAGGGATACATTTTGTGGTTCTCTAATATCCTTTTCATATCCGGATTATTATAACACAGTTTGCATAATGTCATCTACTGTATTTGTATAATTTCCTCTAAAGGGATCAAACAAATATCAATGTTTAGAATTGTGTGTTAAACCAAGTGTTGAGTTTGAAAATGAATTGTTTACGTCACTCGTAATTTAGAAAATTATTCATTCACAACACAATAAATGGATTTGATATATCAAATAAATGTCATATCAACCTTTTTAAACTACATTACTTTTTTACATCAGTGATGTCCTAAAGAGAATCGCCCATCCTAATAAAGTGTGTATTTTTTATCTTAAAAACTCTTATTTCCATTCGTAACCTTAACTGTGCTGCAATTCCCTGCAGTCTCGTCATACATTCCGTTTGACCCTTCTTATGATAAAAACAACAGAAAAACTGTCGAATGTGAAAATTATATCTTAACAATTACTACGAAGAACAACAATCAGTATTTCACTTACCAGGTAATAATAAATTCTATTTGCTGATAAGAGCATTATATCCACTCAAATCAAACAATTACAAAGACAAACAAGGTTATTACCTGCTTTGTCAGCTGGTACCAGTACATACAGACAGGATACTCTATCTAATTCTTTTTCATTTCCAGATTATTTAACAAAATGTTTTGTTCTTTACAGATCTTTTCCCTAAAGGTTAACACGTGAAGTGATGAGTAATTAGTTATCATTAATATGAGAAAAGTTTAGGCGATTTAACGAAATTCTAAGACAGGGATCAAACAAATATCAATGTTTAAAATCATTTGTTAAACCATGTGTTGAGTCTGAAAATGACTTGTTTACGTCATTCGTATTTAGAAAATTATTTATTCACAACATAATAAATGGGTTTAATATATCAAAGAAAGCAAATGAATCAAGCCACCTCTAGAATATTAGCTTTCATAAATATAAGATTTAAAAAACCACATAGCAACAAGCAAATGACATTGATAATAAATAAGTATAAGCTAATTTAGCTAATAGATGGCTATTTAATTAAGGAGATTAACAACAAAACATTAAATTAATATGCAATGCCATATTTCGAAAGGCACATTAGAATATACATATGATTTCTACTGATATAAACTAAAGAGAACAAACAATAAGACCAAGAAGTGCATCTTCTTTTTTTACTGTGGATGACTAAACGGTAAATTAAGCTAGCATTTCATTTCTATTAAATACTCTCTCTCTCTCTCTCTCGTATTGAAATGTGGATCTTCAATTAAGAGTTTGTCAATATCCCTTTAATCAGCAGCAGAAAACTATTGATAAAGTTCATACAAAGTTGTATCACTCCGAGACATAGAGGGAAGAGGTCTTCCCCTTTTTTACCTGATGGATAGTGACATTACCTACAAAATGTCGTTTTAGTGTTAAATACGTAAAAAAGTATTTTAAAAAAGGTTCACTTATGTCCTTATATGGCATTGTGGATTTCTGAAAAACAAAGTATTTAGTTTCAGTTAATAATGTGTTAAATATCATTAAAATCTTTGGTGATTGCCTATCTATAAAAATGACGTTATTTTCTGGCTAGTCAATGCGTTATAACGTCATGAATTACGTAAATTCTCTCATTTTCTGAATAAGTCTATAATAACAGCCGATTTTAAAAACTATTTTACAATATTTAATATAGAGCAAAATTCCTGATCCAAAATATGCAAATAGTAAATGATAGATCTGTTTTTAAGGATTACAATACTTGTTTTATTTTTTTAGATCAGAAGGTGCTCTCATATTTTTTTCAACACTAAAAGTACTCATATATTCCAGTTTTCCTTAAAATTCAAGATCATTGCATTTTCATAAAGCCAATTTTCCCAGATCAAGAATTTGGGAGAATTTTTTTAATATTTTATTTCAATGCTTCAAAGTGAACATCAAGTTGTAATCAACCAATTGTTATATCTACGATATATAACAATATATCAACAAACACATCGTGCAGTTTAGGATATTTTTAGGATATATTTCCTGCAACCCATTCCTGTATGTCACCTTTTATCAGCTAAAACCTACGGATTCACTCTCCATTTTTTGGATTGTCCTTAAAAATCTGAATTTACATTTTTTTTTTTTTGTAAACTTCAGCAATGTTTCGATAAGACTTTTTTTCAAATAATTTCCCGAATCTTTCTTTGATGGTTTTTCTTCTCCTCTGTCCACTCCTCAGTCAGAGAATCAAAATTTCTTTTCAATTTATATATAACAACCAAGTTTTATGATAAACGTGACGATTTTAACTTTTCTATCGTCAACTTCCCTTACTTATGCAGCAATATACCTTCATCACCTGCATACGGAGTGTATATATCTCAGTTGATTCGATACGCAAGAGCATGCCCTACGTGTGAACAATTTCTAAAACGAGGTAAATTATTGACAAGCAAGTTGATGAAACAAAAATATCAGCAGTCTCGTTTAAAGTAATTTTGTAAGTTTTATGGTCGATACAATGACCTTGTCAGCAAATATATTTTACCATTGAGTCAATTAAATGCTGACTAACGTTTTTCATACCAATTGTTAGTCCATTTTTATGCACTAAATTGAGGACGGATTTTTCCGTTATTTCACGATCATTACAATGAGCACACGGCGGGCGTGACCGGTTAGCAGGCGATGCTCACTCCTCCATGGCTTTTGATCCCACCTCTGATGTTTCAGAGGTCCGTGTTTGCTCTGCTCCTATTTTGTATTGTTTTATGGACTCCATATCCTTCTACGGTATATATATAGAGACGTTTCAGGATTTCTTCTTTTTAGATGATGTCATACATGTATAAAGAGCTGCCTGATTTATTTATCAAAAATTTAGAATACAAAATAGGATCAGAGCAAACACAGACCACCAAAACATCGGAGGTTGGATCAGATGTCATGGAGGAGTAGTATCACGTGCTGACCCATAACACGTGTCGTCTACTCTTTGTCATGAACGGGGTATAATAGGAAAACTATCGTCAATTCAGTTTACATAATAGACTAACAACAGGTATAAAAAACGACAGTCAGTATTTGACCCAAAGATAAATTGTATTTGCTGACAAGATTATGTATCGACTATAGAACTTACGAAATGATGACTTGAAACCAGACTATTGAAATGTTTGTTTCATCAACTTGTGTTTCAATAATTTACCTTGTTTTAGAAATTGTTTGTACGTAGAGCATGCTCTGTGTGCAGTTGTTGTATATACCTGCATAAGAAAGGGAAATTGAAGATAAAGAAGTTAAAGTCATCACGTTTATCATTAAGCTTTATATGATTTTATGGTCGAAAACATGAACTTGTCAGCAAAAAGAATCTATCAATAAGTTAAATGCTGAATGACAGTTTTTGTACTGTTTTAAAACTAATTGTTAGCACACTGTATTGTGGACGGATTTTCGGATTTTCCCGTTATTGCCCGATGATGAGCACACATCGGATGTGACTGGTCAGCAGGGGAAGCTCACTACTCGATGGGACATGATGCAGTTTTTAAATTCTGAAAGGTCCGTGTTTGCTCTGCTACACAATTTTTTTCAAGGTTGAATACTGTTATCTCCATACTTTCATCCAATTAGAAACTCATTTTGATTTAAAATGGCTTTAAACTGGAAAGATTCGATATGAGTAAACGCGAATTCAAAGCTGTGTATTAGTTGTGGTGTTCTACACGTGGAAACACATGCTTCCATCAAAAAGTAATAATTTGTTGGTCGGGAATATATAGGATTCTTTATAGTGATTTAATGAAAGAAAAATATATAGAGATGACGAACAGTATTCAAACCCAAAGTTTCCGCAAACTATACAATTTAGGATCTGAGCAAGCGCGGACCTTTCAAACATCAAAGGTATGATCAGGGGTCATCAGGTGCCATGGATGAGTGAAAAAAAAAACAAAAAAAGCTGTCGATAATTTAATGTGTAAAGCATGCCCTCACCATTACTTTGAAGAACAACAGTAAGTAAATCACCTAGCAGGTAATAATAAATTCTATTTGCTTACAAGAGCGTATTGTATCAAGCACAATTAAATAGTGAACCTTGCAAACAAAGACAAAGTTATCACCTGCTTTGCCAGTTTGGACCAGTACGTAAAGATCGTGTAATCTATATAATATAATTGTTTTTCCCTTCTGCCTAATCTAACGCAGAAGGAAAATATTTTCCTTTTACAGATCTAAATCTCTAAAGGTTTACACATGAAGTGATGAGTTATTAGTTATCATTAATATAAGATTAGTGTAGGCCATTTAACGAAATTCAAAGGCAGGAATCAAACAAATATCAATGTTTAGAATTATGTGTTAAACCAAGTGTCGAGTTTGAAAATGACTTGTTTACGTCACTCGTATTTAGAAAATTATTTATTCACAACCCACAAAAGGATTTAATACATCTTATTAAGCAAATCAATCAAACCTCCTCAAAAGTATTAAGTTTTCATAAATATTAGATTTAAATAAGACCACATAATAAATGACATTGATATTAGATAAGTATTAGCAAATTAAGCAAATAGAGGGCTATTCAATTAAAGAGATTAACAAAGTGTGCCTTACAATGCCTCTTTTCCAACTGGACATTAAAAATTATATATGATTTATACGGATACAGAGTACAAAAAAAGACTCAGAAGTTGAATTATCTTTTACTGAGGATTACTAAACAGTAAATAAAACTAGGATATTCATTTTTATCAAATATTGTTTCTCTGTCTCTCTCTCTCTCTCTCTCTCTCGTTCTGGTGACTGGTCAGTTAAGAATCTGTAAATGTCCCTCTCATCAGCAACAGTAAACTGTAAATAAGGTTCATTCCGTAAAGTAATGGAGACTCAGAATGAAGACTTCTCTCCCTTTGCAAGCTAATGAAAAGTGTGTCATTGCCTATTTTTTTAATGTTAAATACGAAAAAAGTATTTGAAATATTTGCAGTCAAATGTGTACACAAACCGTAAATATATGAAAATTTCAAGGTTGCTTATCCTTTAAAAATTCATTATAAGAATTTAATATTATGTATTAAATGGATTTATATGAGTGTCAAACACAGTTTGGTATCAATAATCTCCTTTGATCGTGTCACGTGATTGAGACACCACGCAGTAGCCCACAAATGGTAGTCTGCAACGCAAAACGACAATCGGGAGAAATTCGCTCGTATTCTTGGGATAGTGATGACTTTACCTTTTCTATCGTCACTTCCCTTACGTATTCAGCAATATACCTTCATCACCTGCATACAGAGTATATATATCTCAGCTGATTTGATACGCAAGAGCATGTTCAATTTCTAAAGCGAGGTAAATTACTGACAAGCAAGTTAATGAAGTATATGGAGATAATGAACAGTATTCAATATCAAAGTCCATATAACAATACAAAATAGGAGCAGAGCAAACACGGACCTCCGAAACATCAGTCAGCGTTTGACTCCATGAGAAACAAGAATATCAGCAGTCTCGTTTAAAGTCATCATTTCGTAAGTTTTATGGTCGATACAATGACCTTGTCAGCGAATATTATATATATCAATAATTTAAATACTGACTGACGTTTTTTATACTAATTGTTAGTCCATCATTTATACATTGAGTTGACGCCGAATTTTCCCGTTTTTTTTCCAATGAAAACAAGGAGCACACGGAGAGTGTGACGGGTCAGCAGGGGATATTCACTCCTCCATGTCACCTGATCCCACCTCTGATGTTTCGAAGGTATTGGCTCTGCTCGTATTTTGTAATGTTTTATGGACTTTGATATTGAATTCGTTACCTCTGTATCCTTCCTTAGATTTGTGTAAGACAAATAGGCCTTGACGTTTGTAATATTCGTACTATTCATCTCTTTCTATGCTCCGGTGTGTTGACGTCACGTGTCAACAATTATTTACTTAAACTATTTTTAACAGTATTGTAATAATAAGAAGTTTCGGCAAATTATTACTGTGACAAATGGAGAGCCAAAAAAGAAAGGTAGACTTCAGTAGTGTTATAAAGGTAATGTATATTAATAATATTGTCATTTGCTGGTAAGTTTTAAAACAAACAAAAAAGTTAAAAATCCAATATACAGGTATGTCAGCAGTGAAGAATAAATATGTTCCTGAATTGTAGAATCAAATGCTATAATATATTTTTAATTGAATTTTAAGTTTCAAAATTACATGCGTCAATATGCCAACAGACACAAAATGTTGCTTATGATATGAATTTATTTCCCGAACCAATTCTCGTATTCACCCACGTTATGTTATCTACTGATTCACTCTCCAGTTTCTGGATTGTCATTAAGGTGAAGGAAAAATGATAAATTTACAGATTTTTTTTTTAATCAATCTAATTTTAATTAGAGAGAGAGAGAGAGAGATCTTACTGTCCACTATGTCAGCTTTGTGTCAACGGATTTTGAACATGACATAACATGATAAAACAAGGTTAAATCTTTGATCATGGTTACGAACATGATATGATTTTGTAAAGGAATGAGATGTCATAATTAAATATCTTTTACCGTAAAAATAACAATAGATTATGCATTACTACTGAATAAGTGATAGTATATGAATATATATGTACAACCTATAGCTATCTTCTGGTAGGTTTGGATCAATTCCCTTGGACAAATATTACTTAATTCTTTCTACATATATCAGAGGAAGAAACAAGACCTTTCGGTTAAATTTTAAAAAAAAAGGCCCTAATTGAATATTCAGTGGCCAATCAGACACAGAATGACACATTCATTTCATTGATCTTTCAGTTGCCTTTCATTCACATCTCAGTCAGAATTCGGCGTACACATTTCCATCAACTTTCGGTTACTCCGTCGACTTTCTGTGGCCTTTCTATCGTCCTTAAGTGACCTTTCTGTCGTCTTTCAGGTACCTATCAGTGATATTTCAGCCTCAATTTAGCAATCTTTTTACTGGCTTATTGATTTATAATCAGATACATTTACTTCACAATATTTTGAATCAATTTATTACTCAATCAAAACTTTTCTTTCTCGTGATAAAATTTAGGTACCTGAAACTGATACTCACGGTTCGAGGAGGCTCAATTGTCTTTGAAGTGTTTACTAAATTGTTAAACTTTGATTATAAATCAAAAACAGTGTCTAAATGATAATTATAATTTTATAAAATAGATAATACTAAATATAAATTCAAAATGATTTTATTTTTTTAGTTAGATTTAAAAAACAAACAAAAAAAATTCAAAGGATAATGTATAATGAACTGATAGTCGAATCAAAATTTGATTAAATGTCTTAAATGTTTTTTTTTCCCTGTAAATCTCTTAATCGGTGATGAATATTCAATATTATAAGCTTGTACATGTATACGCAATCAGTCAATCTGAAAAAACAAAAAAAAAAAACAAAACAAAAAACAAAAAAACAAAAAAACAAAAAACATGGATTCAAGTGAATATGCTCTTAATTTATACAAGAACACAAAAATTTGTCTCATTTCTAGAACTTAAATATAGATGTTATTATTCTTATGTCAATTTAACACTTTCTATAGGCTTCTATTTTTTAATGAAAATATCTAATATTGAACGATGAGACGTAAATGCAGTTAGGATAAGGAAACCCATATTAAACACGCCTTAGATATTTCGAGAAAATCAAAATAATATTGATATTGCTTTATTAGGATGAGTTTTCATTAACTGAAAATTCTGCTATTGTATATGTAAGTATGGAGTCTCTCCCGAGTTAAGCGAAAGCGACTTCACTTACATCAGCTGTTTGTCTTGTGAATGTCTACAAAGATCGTAAAGGTTCA
>NW_026929490.1:0-39363 GCF_032062105.1 Saccostrea cuccullata | reverse complement strand
AACTGTATGAGTAGTAGCATTTTGAATGTGTTTCACAGAAATTTCTATATTTGGTAACCACGGCAACACCGTTCATCGAAATCAAAAACTGATAATGTAATACCGTATAAGTGGAAATTTTAGCGAGACGCAAATTTAGCGATTTGTCCTTAAAAACTGGTAATTTATTTTTAGCGAGATGTTATTTTAGCGATTTTAAAATGCACTTTAAGTAAGCTATTACAAATAAAACGCACTTTGTTTTTAGCGATATTTAATTTTAGCGATCTCGGCATCCTCGCTAATAATGCCAAAATTAAATCCTCGCTAAAAATTCTACTTATACGGTATTATTGATAATAATATGTTTTATGCATACATATGTAATTTTCCATTTCTGTGGTTAGAATGTAGTGATTGTAGTATATTTTATGTATATCTCAGGTTTCAGAGATAGGACGTTATGTATTGCATAGTCTCAGGTTTTGGGGCTTTGCGTTGATAAGTCGTTAGCTAACGTCAGAGATATCACGTGATTTTTATCGCTGGTGGATGCTGCAAGTGTTTGTACACACCATTTTTTGTAAGAAAAACATAACGATTTCGGATTATTCATCTTAATCAATGAACGATTTCGGATTATTCATCTTAATCAATGCTTAAGAATCAGTGGATTAGCAGTGCATAGGACTTTATGCACAGTTGATATATGTAAGTGGTGATATTTCGGATTCGCTTTGTTACTGTTTTTCGACTCCATCGGAGCCTGGGTACATGCAGGGTGTTTCAAAATGGCGGACATGACGAGGGTTGCGCTAATCGGCCATTCGTACATTAGAAGGATGGACAAGTATATGAAAGACAATATGTGATACAAAAATCTTTGTTTTGACCGAAATAGATTCTCATTGTTGATCCGTGGCCAAGGTGGGTTAACCGTTAAGGGTTTGGCGACATCGTGAACACTATGTACTTTCTCCACCGCCCCTGACATTTGCCTTTTTCAAATCGGAGGTAACGAACTTTCCTTCGATTCCCCACAAAGGTTGTAAGGTATATCATTTCTTTTACGAACTTCCTGATTCATGGTACGAGTGTGAAACATGTAATTGTTATGCAACTTCTCCGACGGGATCCTCACAACTTCCCACCGGGATGCAACAATGTTGTTATTGAGATTTATATTCAGCTTCCAAACTCTGTGTCTGAATCCTTACCATATGTGTCATTTTGGAAACACCGGGGTTTTGGGACTAACCTACAGTACCTGATGGAGTTCACCTATCTACAAAATCATGCAGTACCGATCCAGTACCTATGGTCAAAACCTCAATAGTATATCAAAGATGCGGTGGTCAACACTTGCAGGAGGCGAAGGCCAGTATAAATTAATTTGAAGTTTGATATAATGATATACATGATATATGAGCATAAATCATGGAAATTGATAGATGCATATGTATAGGACAAGATCGAGTCAAATATCTAGTAAGATATTTAGAAAGGTTTCTGTTCCAAACATTCAACTTAAAAAAAAAAATTATATACTTTTTTAAGATATATATTACTCCATGAAAACCTGCAGAACATGATGTCAAAATTTTCCATGCTAATGTCTCAAAGTTATTGTTCGCAGGGTAAACTTACAGTATACATATGTCAAAGTTTTCCATGTTAATTACTGTATTAAAGTTATTGGTTCGCAATGTGAACTAGCAGTATACATGATGTCAAAGTTTTCCATGTTGCTGCATCAAAGTTATTGGTTTGCAATGTGAACTAGCAGTATACATGATGTCAAAGTTTTCCATGTTACTGTCTCAAAGTTATTGTTCGCTATGTGAACTAGCAGTATACATGATGTCAAAGTTTTCCATGTTACTGTCTCAAAGTTATTGGTTCGCTATGTGAACTAGCAGTATACATGATGTCAAAGTTTTCCATGTTGCTGTATCAAAGTTGGTTCTCAGTGAGTGCGGGTAAGTCATGTGGCTGTCTCATGTTATGATCAAAAGCAGTTTTATAAAAAAAATTAAAAAAAACATGCCTTGATTGATTGATTGATTTATATTGTTTAACGCCGAGGCGGCAATATTTCAGCCATATTTCGGCGGACAAGTTTGTTTATTGAACGGTTTTGTGAAAGTTTTTGGTTTCTCTGGCGGCCCCCAATGAGCCTACTCTTTTTCGAACTCCAGAGAAACGTAAGGGGGTTGTTATCCCTGACACGGGGCACATGATGTTAATGTTTTCCGACGGACTTAAAATTTAAAAATATGTAAACTGTTATAAATATGTGAACTGTTAAAAATAAAATAATTTAAATATATTTCATAAAAGTGCTCTAATCATTTTTATATTTTATTGTAAAAATCAGTTTCATGTAAATATTCCAAAATTGCATGTACATTAACATTTGTAAAAAGCTCATATATGGTTTTTGCATGTCTATTTCGAATGGGCGTAAAATCAGAACATTCTAATAAAATATGATTAACAGTTATCGGACAATCACAGGATATACATTCCGCTAAGTATGTGTGTAACTTTAGCAGTACGTTTCAGACCGAAGTCACATGATTTGTTTTCAAGCATAAAGCTTTTTCATCACAAAAATTCCACTTAACGTAAATTTTAACAAGATATTTCAAATCAGTGTTAAGAATTTTGAATAAAGTAATTTCATGTTGAAGTGCTATTTTTGCTGCACTGTCAGCCCTAGTGTTTCCAGGGATGCCGATGTGGCTCGGAATCCAACAAAAATTAACTTTTTTACCCTTGAGAGTGAGATGAGTATACTGAATTAATATATCTAAAATATAAGGATGATCAAGATTCTTGTTTTTAATAGATTGTAAGCAAGAGAGGGAGTCTGAAAATATAGTAAATATGTTGTCACTGGAAGATTTTATGTATTCAAATGCAAGTTGTATGGCCTTCATTTGGAAGACGTGAACTATCATCAACCACTGCAGCTGACGCAACTGTATCATGATGTCAATGTTTTCCAGTTTTTGTTTAAAAATAAGGGAATTTGTTTCCGATTTCTTAAATTCAGTAAAGATATATCAACACTTGGTTTTATTAATTTCCAGGGCGGTATCTCAGAGAAAGTTGTAGGCTTTATAATATCCAAAGGAAGCTGAGTCTGTAATATGTTTTTTAGATCATCCAAGTGGTTTTATACATGTTTTTCTTTTATTATGATACAAGTTTTCATTCTGTATAACACATTTATAAGCAGGATTATCAACATTTGCTTTTAATTTCAGTATATATTGTAGGGTAAGTTTAATTCTATTCCTCAACATATAAACTGTCTTGAAAAAGCTCCCATCAAATGATGAATAGCATCAAGAACTTTCACGTAAGAAGTTCTTGCCGAAACACAATACAGCCATAATCTAACTTGGAAAAAGAACATATAGTTTTAAAAGTGTATTTTTATCTGCCCCCCATTTTGTTTTTGCAATTACTAATAACATCTAAAGCTTTTGTGCAAAAAATAACAGAGAGTTATGAAGCCACTGTTGTTGAAATCTTCATCATTTTATTATCAAAGTATGCAATTATGAAAGGTCATTACCTAAAATGTTGGTGATACCTTTCAACATAACAGCAGAAAATACATGAAGTAGTTTGCTTAAAATATATAGTCATGAATTATATTCTAGATAGAATTTTTTTCAGCTTTAATCATGCCAAAGAGACGGCCAGCCACAGACGAAACCTGGAGAAGAGGAAAGAGTCTAAAAAATCAGAGTGAAGTGTCAAAACTGGTGGAGCATCCATCCGTGCAGATTGATAATGAAAACAAGCAGACAAAATTCTAAAGTAACAAGGTAGTGGCGGAACCTTCTTAAGATGCTACAAGCAATATATCAGAATTACTCAATGAGTTATTAAGTTCAGGTGAGCCAGCAACCCCAAAAATGGCACATAGCATATCAACATTGATGGGATTCCGCTCGGTGCAACAGTAGCACAACGCATAAAACAAAAAATCTGGGAAGATCAGTATTCAGATTTGCGTGTGCTGCTGCAGCAGCGAGAGGATCCAGTATCTTTTTAATATTGCTGCCGGATAAGTTACAATACAGTTAAATGCAACAAAGCCGAGGGCGTCTCTATCCATTAATCAGTGGACAGATGCGTCTTTGATTTTGATATTCACAACAATCTATTTGGAAAAATCCCCAAGTGAAGCCCAAAATTTGTTAAAATATTGTTTTTTAATGAGCAAAATGCGTTCAACAACCAAAGCGTCAACAACCACTGGGGGGTCTTCGACTTCCAACACCAGTCAACCCAAACAAATTAAGTGAATTTCTACTTCATTATGATAGATCTCTTTCAAATTATTTAGTGCAGGGTTTTAAATAGGATTTTCGCCTGGGTTGTGTTGCAGACCCCATCATATCCGATATGTTAAGTAATCATAAATCAGCAAGGGAGCACCCAAATTTTATCAATGATCACACAGAAACAGGTCTGCAAAAGGTAGAATTGCTTGACCATTACTTGCACCCCATTAGATCACTTTATTGTATCACCCCATCTGTGGCCCTAAGTTTATTGTCAAAAGCTAATTCAGATAATTTGGGAATAATTCATGACCTGTCTTGGCCAAAAAGACCAGTCTGTGAATGCCAACATTCCAAAAGAGCTCTCTGCTGTGATTGGATTGTTAATGTTGGAGGTTTGGTTAAAAAATTTGGTCAAGATATTTTAATAGCAAAGTCTGACATCCAAGAGGCCTATAGAATAGTTCCAATTCACCCTCTAGATCACCATCTATTAGGTTTTCATTGAAAAAATTCATTTTTAATATTATGATATATGTTAACCAATGGACGCAAATAGTAGTTGTCAAATTTTGAAACATTAAGTTGTGCACTACAGTGGACAACGGAAATATTTTTAAAGCAGCAGGGTCTCTCATATCCTGGACGATTTTTTCTTTGTGGGCCAACCAAATTCATCAAAGTGTAGGTATGTTCTAGCCAGTTTCTATTCTTATGTAGGCAAATTGGGGTTCCTTTTAAGATGCAATAAACGCAGACACCTACAACTAAAATAATTATCTATTGGATAGAAGTAGATACTGGAATAATGGAATACAGACGTCCATATGAAAAAATTTTAAAAAGTTCAAAAAGGTCTCATTGAAAGAATTACAGTCAGCACACAAGTCTTCTTAACTTCGCATGTGGGGTAGCTAGTAATACCTGGTAGGGCCTTCTTAAGGCGTTTAATCAATCTCAAATGTGATTTTGATGATTCTAAACGATATGCTAAGATAGAGGGGAAGCGAGAGCTGACTTAGCTACCTGGTCATATTTCCTGGTCATATACCATAAATCATTTTCATGAAAAATCTGTCTTCCTAAATAAAGAATGGATGTCCTCAGAACATCTAAATCTGCAAACTGATGCCTCAGGGTTACACAGTTTTGCTGTAGTTTTGGGTTCAAAATGGTTTGCGGATAGATGGCCTGATGCCCTTATACAATGTCAAATATGCATCAAAGAACTTTTTCCAATTGTTATTGCATTTAGAATTATGTGGGCACAAGCTTCAAAACAAAAAATACTTTTCTTATTTGACAATAAAGCAGTAGTAGAGGTCATAAATAAACAGTCATCTGGAGAACATAACCTCATGAAATTATTATGTCGGCTTGTACTAGTGGCAATGCAGTGCAATATTCACTTTAGAGCTAACCATAAAATCTAATGTACTCGCTGACAGACTCTCTCAAACATTATTCAAAAAACGCACATTGGCATCACATGTTTCGGCCATTTAATTTTTCATAAAATTTTGAATTTGCCAGACCCATCTCAGAATTTTGTTTTGTTCAGAAATTGTTAAAAAGGTGTCAAAAATTATGCCAAGGAACAGCCTCAAGACTCCAAATAATTCCTACAAAAGTTATAGAAGCTATACGTCTTACAAGCTCTATTTGGAATAACCAAATTCTTTTAAGAGCATTGTTTCTTACAGCATTTAAAAAAAAAATTTAGATTGGGAGAATTATTTGTTAGGACACTGCAATCTATGAATCAAGTGTTTTTAAGGTCAAACATACATTTTGAAACTGAGAAAGGAAAATTGAAAATAGTAAGTTTAATTTTATGTCACACACAAGAACTAGCAATCTGGTCAGTCAGTTAACATCTACCTAGAGGCCCAGTCTGAAAAAGAACTCTGTCCTGTGTTTGCCCTTTTTGAGTATATGTGCCAATTTAAACATTCAAAGGGGACCCCTTTTTCAATTTATTAATGGCACTCCAGTTTCACAGTCATTTGTTTCAAAACATTTAGATGCAAGTATTACATTCATGGGTTTGAATAAAAAATTTACAAAGGTTATGCTTTTTGTATTGGGGCAGCAACTCATGCAGCTAGGTTGGGTTCTTCTAAAAATGCAATTCAACGTATGGGTAGATGGAAATCTGATGCAGTCAAGAGATATATAAGGACAGGATCCTTTACTCTTTCTCTCCAGTAGTTTGCTTTTTTTCCCCACGATTGATTGAATTGATAAGGTATGGTCTACCACCCTCTCCTAATGATAACAGTACAACACAAAACATCTGCTTATAAAGGTCGTCCTACAATCAATTTTGTATTAGTCAAATTAATCTTGTCATCTTCATATAGGCTGTCCCTTAATTAACTATAAATGGGTCAGATTATGCCTGTCAGGTTCATGTAGGTTGACCCGTTGTCCTAAGATGAGCTGTAAATGGGTTAGATTATGTCTGACATGTTCATGTAAGTTGTCCCCAGATAAGCTGTAAATGGGTCAGATTATGTCTGACATGTTCATGTAGGTTGTCCCCAGATAAGTTGTAAATGGGTCAGATTATGTCTGACATGTTCATTTAGGTTGACCTTAGGTGAGATTTAGATGGTTCAGATGAGGTCTGTCATCCCCTTCCCCCTACAATTTATTACCACTGAGTTACTTTCAGTCATGTGCAATGGATGGTTAGAGAGTAAATAACAAAGTGGAGCATGAAATAAAGGACTCAGGCATTTGGAATGTTTACTGCAAAACATTTGTATAGTCTAATTTACTGTTTGCAATGTAATTAATTAATTGTTGTTAACCGTTGCTGTTATGTTGTTTTATTACATAAATACAAATATTTTAAACCTTTGTACTAGAAATTTTGTTTATCATTTATCATGATTTATATAAATGCAATTAAAATGTGGTAAGTTACAGGGGTTGCTGGCCATCATTTATTATTCAGGTATACAGAGCGATAATCTTTTCTTAAACATATATATTAAGGTTATTAAGGTTTTTCTCCTATGTTGTCCATGTACGTGAGTTGTTTCCCTTGGGTGGCGGAAAATCCAATGTAGTTGGATTTTTGGTGGCCTATTGTTTGTTGCCACCTTATTTTTCAGCTTAAATGTTTGATATTTTTGTGTTTTTGAGTATTGTCATGATGTTATTTTAAGTTTTGGGAGATCCATAACAAGGTGTAGATACAAATTGTAGAAAGTCATAGGATCTCCCAAATTTCATGTGTTTCATTTGTGTCATTAATAAATGACATATTTACAACAATACTCATTCTTGGTTTTCATTCAATCTGAAAAATAACAGAGCTGCGGGAAACTTGGTTTTAAATTTGCACTATTATCATATGGAAGGCATAAACAGAATCATGTATCTACTTGCGTAGTTTACTTGTGTGCTAAGTTGTACTGATATAATACCAAAACTGTAGAAGGAGTAGCATTTTGAAAAATTGTTTACAGAGAGACAGACAGACAGACAGACGGACGGACGGACCAATTGGTTGATTTCGATGACTGGTGTTGTCGTGGTTATTTAAAATAGACATTTCTGTGAAATGCATTCAAAATGCTACTCCTACAATTTTGGTCTGATTTCAATATAACCTGGCACACAAGTGGACTACACTAATATACATTATTCTTTGTATCGGTTTTTTGATTTCAATGAACGGTGTTACCTGTTTGCTAAAAATTTCTGTGAAATGCTTTCAAAATGCTCCTCCTCCTACAATTTTGTCTGATTTCAATATAACTTGGTACACAAGTAGTCTATACTAGATACATAATTCTGTGTATCGGAGTTTGATATCAAGGAACGGTGTTGCCATGCTTACAAAAAATAGAAATTTCTGTGAAATGCTTTCAAAATGTTACTCCTCCTACAATTTTGGTGTGATTTCAATATAACTTGGCACACAAGTAGACTTTGCTAAGATACATTATTCTTTATATCGGTTTTTGATTTCAATGAACGGTGTTGTCGTGGTTACTAAAAATAGAATTTTCTGTCAAATACTTAAAAAAAAATATTCTAAATACAGTTTTAGACTGATTTTAATATAATGTGGCATGCATTTTAGACTACACTAAGATACATTATTGTCTTTCTTGTTTTTTAAAATTTATTTGATGAATGATGTTGTTGTGGTAACAAAAATTGAAAATTCTGAAAAATTTTTATTAAAAGCTACTTGCTCAGTTGTAGTCTGATTGCAATATTGCAACAAAAAGTGACTTGATCAAGGATCATTATTGTATTTATTGCTGTTTTTAAAATCTTAAGTCCCAACTGCTACTTTTCTCTTCCTTTGTTATAAGTATAAACCAGTGGAGCTACAGTCTCGATAGAGACTTCTGGTTATAGAGAGGAAATGCATGAGCTACTTTCAACATGGCTGGGAAAACTCTCTATGACAGTGATTTATTAAATAACATAGACGAAGTATATATCTGTTCCTTTCCATAATTTTTATGACTTTCCTTTCAACGGAGTTCCACAGTAGGGATGTAATAAGTTTACGAATGATTCCCAATGCCTTGCATCCAGCTTTTAAACCAGAAGTCTCTGTCGAGACTGTAGCTCTACTGGTTTGTACTTATACCAAAGGATGAGAAAAGAAGCCATTGCCATCAGACCAAAACTATAGAAGGAGTAGCGTTTTAAAGGAATTTCACAGACATTTCTATTTTTAGTAACAATTGAACACTGTTCATCGAAATCAAAAACCGATGCACTATTTTATGAATCTTAGTGTAGTATACTTGTGTGCCAAGTAATATTGAAATCAGACCAAAACTGTAGAAGAAGTAGCATTTTAAAGGAATTTCACAGAAAATTCTATTTTTAGTAACCATGGCAACACCGTTCATCGAAATCAAAAACCGATGCACTATTCTATGTATCTTAGTGTAGTCTACTTGTGTGCCAAGTAATATTGAAATCTAACTAAATCTGTAGAAGGAGTAGCATTTTAAATGAATTTCACAGTAAATTCTAATTTTAGTAACCAAGGCAACACCGTTCATCGAAATCAAAACCTGATGCACTATTCTATGTATCTTAGTGTAGTCTACTTGTGTGCCAGATTGTATTGAAATCAGATCAAAACTGTAGGAGATGTAGCATTTTAAAGGAATTTCACAGAAAATTCTATTTTTAGTAACCATGGCAACACCGTTCATCGAAATCAAAAACCGATGCACTATTTTATGTATCTTAGTGTAGTCTACTTGTGTGCCAAGTAATACTGAAATCAGACCAAAACTGTAGGAGGAGTAGCGTTTTGAAAAATTGTTTACAGACAGACGGACAGACAGACAGACAGACGGACGGACGACGGACACCTTACTATCGCATAAGCTCTTCTGGTCTCTGACCAGTAGAGCTAAAAATGGTACACGAAGATTATGCAACACCCACTAACTGAGATTCAAACCATGTTTTCCCAGGAATAGCTCCACATCTTTATGGAAATAATAGAACACATCTGCGTTAATGAATAGATATTAAATCAACTTCTTCTTAATGTAGGCGAGAAAAGGTCAATGACATCCTGATTTTGCATTCCGGCCATAACAGACGTGTGTCATCAGTCGCTGGTTGCTCCTTAATAAAAACTCTCCCAATTTTTTCAAAGAACCGGTCATACTGCCATGATGTCGTCTGGGTAAAATTTCCTGAGACAACGTAAATGTCTAGTTTCTTCAACAAAAAAACATGCAAAGAACTGCGAACGATAGTATTGTTCTCCCGCCTACCTCCAAATCAATTTTCAAAAGTTAACATATTCCATGAATCCTTAATATTTTTTTTTATAGATAATTATATGGACTTTCAGAAAACTTCATTTATTTGGGAAAACAAAGAGAGATAACTCTACAATTTTGGTAAAACTTGTGTTTTTCACAATAGAAATCAACGGAAAACGGAAAATATTTTAAAAGAAGGATATGGAGATAACGAACAGTATTCAATCTCAAAGTCCATAAAACAATACAAAAATAAAGCAGAGCAAACACGGACCCCCGAAACATCAGAGGTGGGATCAGGTGCCATGGAGTAGTGAGCATCCCCTGCCGACCGATCACACCCGCCGTGTGCTCCTTGTCATGATCAGGAAATAACGGAAAAAAATCCGTCGTAATTCAGTGTATAAATAATGGACTAACAATTAGTATGAAAAACGTCAGTAAACATTATTTTGACTAAATGATAGATAATATTTGCTGACAATGTTATTGTATCAACCATTTTGAACTTACGAAATGATGACTTTGAACGAGACTGCTGATATTCTTGTTTCATCAACTTGCTTGTCAATAATTTACCTCGTTTGTGAAATTGTTCATAGAGCATGCTCTTGCGTATCGAATCAAATGAGATATATATACTCCGTATGCAGGTGATGAAGGTACATTGCTGCATAAGTAAGGGAAGTTGACGATAGAAAAGTTTAAGTCAACACTTTTATCATATAGCTTGGTTGTTAAATTACCATTAGTGTCTTTTTCAAGTAAAATATCCAAGTATGAAGCAGAAGTGTCGGACTCTGTGGTATCTTTTATCTCAAGCTCACCAGGATATATCGTATCGACGCAGGAATGGAAATTATCATTATTAATTGACAATACGTCGTCGATATATCTAAATGTCGAGTTGAAGGCCACAGCAAGTGTTTTCTTCTTTTCACGCATGAGATTTTGCATAAATTCTGCTTCATATGAATATAAAAATAAGTCTGCTAATAACGGAGCGCAATTTGAACCCATGGGAATTCCAATAGATTGTTGGAATACCTGGTCTCTAAAAACCACATAGATATGTTCAATCAGAAACTCAAGCATCTTCTTGATGTCAACTTCAGAGTACTTATGTGTGCAATCAGAATCTGTTTTAACAAAATAATTTTGCAAATGACCAATGACAAGGTAAGTGGATTTACGAGTTCCATTTTTATTGAAGAAGCAGCTGTCAATGATACCAAAAAGCCTGGATTTTAATTTGTCGTTGGGAATTGTTGTGTATTAAGTTGAAAAGTCGTACATTTTTAAGCTGTTGATTTTTGTAAAGTCTTGTGATTTCAAATTGTCCAAAAGTTCTTTAGAAATTTTAAGTATCCACATCTGATTCACACCAGTTCTTGAATATACAGTTGCACAGTACTCTTGAAGTTTTTCCTTCACTACTGTCAATATCTTAGTGAGGAGTAACGAAAGAGGCTTGGTTGAACATTTACTGGAACCTGCAATGTATCTTTGTTTGTAAGGATTCTTATGAAGTTTTGGAATCTAGTATAGATAAGGTAGTTCAAATTCATTTTGGCTCTGTGGAATATTGAAAGTATTCAAAACTGACAGGTGATTTTGAAGAATTTCTCCCTTAGAGAGAGAAGTATGAGTATAAGTAGGATTACCACTTGTCGAATTAAATCCAAATTCTTCTAGAATGCAATTTATATAAAGAGCCTTACAAACGAAGACAATGTTGTTACCTGCTTTGTCGGCAGGAACCAGTACGTACTGATCGTGTAATCTATCTATTTCCTTTTTCACTTCTGGTTTATTGAACACAGAAGGATATATGGTTTTCATATTGCCCCTCAATCTTTTAATACGGGACTTTAACATGGATCTGATACATTTAATTCATTCTGACAAGGTGTCAATGTCTTCTTTTTCATATCTTGCCCATCGTCTGGCGTAGTTTTCCACAGAATCCATAATATTTATGAAATTCCGATGCCAGTTGAAGGATCGGGGTTCCCTATATTTAGGACCTTTTAAAATAAGTATCTAAGGTCCTCATTACGAACATATTTACGTCACCTGTAATAACGTGTCCAACAGGACTATAGTTATAGGGCGAAGAAGAACATGAACACGAAGGGGGATTATGTTTCAGATAGTCGGTATCCAGGCCATGTAAAGTGTTTTTGTAATTGAAAAGTTTGGAAGCAACGGTCGATGTATATTTGTAGGAAATACAAGGTGTAGTCTTTAACTTGAAATATGGTGGAATACAAGACTGGACCCTTTTGTGATTAAGAATATTACTTATATTAACCGCGTCAATTCCTTTATTGGCATATTGAAGTTTAAGGAAAAGACGGATTGTTTTAGCTGCATTTTCTTCCGTGAAGCGTGCGGGTTTAAAGAACCTATGATATGCAATATCCATAATCACAGATCCGAATCTATATTCAGGTGACGAGGAATCTAAAATTGGATGTTCCTTGGCCTTTTCAGGAAGACTATTTAAAAGTTTCAAAGGGACAGAGTAAAGTTTTGTTCGAATATGATGTAGACCTAACTGTTGATTTACA
Organism: Saccostrea cuccullata; assembly: GCF_032062105.1. Classification (NCBI taxonomy): domain Eukaryota; kingdom Metazoa; phylum Mollusca; class Bivalvia; order Ostreida; family Ostreidae; genus Saccostrea; species Saccostrea cuccullata. The sequence continues at coordinate 26,739 of NW_026929490.1, read as the reverse complement.
TAAGGTAGTAATGAATCAAAAGAGATGTCGTGTATTGCAGGTTTATTGTACGAACGATGCCCATGACTACGCTTACGTCTCTGAGTATGGTTAAAAAGTCCCATCACATTTACATTATTACACTGCGGACTGGAAAGATTTCCAACACTATCGACATTGTCATTACATCCATAGGGAAAGGCTGTCCCTAGTTTTCAAATCCAAAATTCTTCTCGTTGTCTACGGAAAGGTGTACTCAGCGACGGACTATTTGTGTGGTGATAAATCTTTTCGACAATTCTAACTTTCATTGATAAAATAGAATGATCAGGTGAATTAAAATGTTTGTATAAAAGCTGCTGACCACCATGATTTATTTGAAATCGATGACCTGATATTCTTTCGTTAAGCGATCCCTTGGTTTCACCGACATAAACAAGTCCACACAGATTACATTCTATTCCATAGACAACATTAGAAGATTTGCAGTTCAGATTTTCCCAAGTTTTGGTATAGAAGCTCTGTCCAGTAAGATTACTGGTGAAAGAAGTGTCAGTTATCAAAATGTCATAGGTTTTACAGTTTCGCACAGAACATTTTGAAACAGAAGACATGGGATCGGAAAAGGAATTATCCAATATATCTGTAATAGAAATCTTACATTCTTTCAATTTGGTGTATGATGTATTGGTTTTATACCAAAACTGGGAATCTGAAGACTGTACATATGACAAATGTTTAATATCCCTGAGGATTATCCGAGGGGCACCAAATGAACTCCTTGAGTCTGTGTCCCTTATAGACTCAAAGGAGTGACGCCTTTTTATACTGGGCGACGCGCCTGCCAGTATCATTTCGTTATTCTGTGTACTCATGAATGAATAGGTACCGAACGACAAGTATCCTCGAGGACAAACTGTCCACCAGCAGAGACACATGTTCGGTGGTTAAAAGAAGGATATGGAGATATTCAATCTCAAAGTCCATATAAAGCAGAGCAAACACGGACCCCCGAAACATCAGAGGTGGGATCAGGTGCCATGGAGGAGTGAGCATCCCCTGTCGATCTCCCCCCCCCCAGTGACACAAAAGTTCCGCTTTACAGGTAATATGGAATGTTATTTTACAAATTCATACCAAAGCTTTTTGAGTGTCACGGGGGAACATATGTTTATTGACAAAAATTGACAAAAATGCTTATTTTCCAACAATTTCAAAGCGATTAGCAACTAAAACATTTTATTTTATTAATATATTACATGTAATTGTTTATTTATTTGATTAGAGCATAAGAAAAGATATCATATAAGGAACATTTAATTATATTCAAGACTATTTCAAAATATGGTGATGCTTGAAACTCCGATTTCAATGGAATATATCGTCTACCCCCTTTTTTTCAAGAGCTGGAATTAGGGATAGTTTACTGTTAAGTGCTGGTATCAAGACAATTCATCAATTACCATTGAACTGTTCTTTCTATTAAACAAAGATTTCATGGCCAAATTGCTATTTATATTGAATTAAATGGTTCCAAAATGTAGGTGGGAATAGAGATTTAGCGTGCGTATTTCTTCTGTTGGTTAACTGGGTGTACTTCTTTAGATGCGTCCAGTGTGAGTTCTTTGTAAATATAGTTTCTACCAGGGCTGTACTTGTACATGTCAAGTCGCCCTCGTAGAGCAGTGGGTAGAGCGTCTGCTCTAGAGTCGCAAAATTAGAGTTGATCCTTACGTCGTGGGTTCGTATTAACCTAGGTCCATTATCGCAGTAGATGCTGGCAGGAAAAAGATCCCTCACTGCTCAATGACCCTGAGTGCCTAGTATAGGTCAAAATCTGTAGCTCTCCACCAGCAAGTAGTGGCGTCTCCGTATGAGTGAAAGATTCTCGAGAGAGACGTTAAACACTCGTTCAATCAAACAATGTACATGTCGACTTTGAAAGATACCTGCAAGTTTTCAAAAAAATTGTGTGTCTGCAATTAATTTTTAAAAGGATTTAATCAAGTTCTTTTTCATTGACACTTAGCTCATGAAAGTCTGTTTAAGGAGTTTGGTTCCTGTTATCAAAAGTATTGAGAATTTTTTGTCAAGTATATTTTGAGAATCTACACACATAGCTTAATAAAAATCAGAACAAAAGTTGGGGGTCAGTGCGCTTCTTTTGGGAATTCGGAGCAATTAATATGACTTTTTTGCACTTCAATTATGTCTTACTCATAAATCAATTTTTTAAGTTCAGTTTATTCACCCAGACCATTGAGACCAACCTATTGGTACATGGAGTATTGTGCATAAATAACATATATACAATGTATATACATGTACATTATATACAACATATACAGTCTGGGCAGAGGTACATATACGAGGGTTGTCCCAGAAAAACGCTAACTTTTTGAATATTCCAAATACTATTCAACCAAAACAAATGATTTTTTGCATGCTGTTGGAAAATCATTTTTTTGATATTTTGACAAAATATTATTGGCCTGTGATGTCATATGTTTATAAAAACAGCATTTATAGGATGTTAATTATCGGTGGTCGGCGCACGGCAAGTTTTAGACTTCTACAAATAGCACTGTCAATGAAGTTTTCTTTGTTATAAGGCTACACGGCAATATAATGTCAAAACTTTTACCTACATAAATACTCTATAACGTGGTAAACTCGTGTTCAAAAATTCATTTATTTGACATCATTAATGACAAATATATGACGATATGTACCAAGCACTTTTAATTAGACATAGTCAAAAATTACGACGTAAAGCGGTTATGCGGAGCACCAAATTATCAAGCAACATTATGTTGAGCGGAATATGACTCCTCTTCATAGGGAAAGGGGATGTTAACGATGAAAAAACAGAAGCATAAGTATGGGAAACAGGTTTATCTCCAGTTGAAGGGGTTTGAGGTTCACTTGACTGGTTATCCGAAAGAAGATAATAGATCACTTTTAAGAACTGAAAAGACAAGAACGGGACGTCGACGTCATAGGCCTGAATACCGCTATTACACAATTTGATTAGTTAAGTTTATGATCCGGATGGTGAAATTGTTTTTAAAAGAATTAACTCTGCAATCTATTGTAACAATAGTATATGAGATAAATAACTTGGTAACTAAAAAAAAATAAAATACAGAGCCGAATGTATGCTTAGATTAATTTGTAGAGGCACAGTTTCCAGAACAACTTCACAAACATTATGAGATACGTTTTGACGTCGTCAGTGTTGCGCCGACAGCTGATTTGTTAGATTGGTTTACCTGAGAGGAAAATTTTATTTATAGAGATATTTCATTGAAATTTTTAGGCACAATTCAAAACATGTTGATCATGACGTGTACCAATTTTTAACTTTATAGTCCTAGTGAAACAAAAGATATTGAAAATGTTCGCGTTTTTCTGGGACAACCCTCGTACAATATAGAAAACATGACAGAAGATTAAGGGTAAAAAAATAATAGTAGGGAAAACATATGATGGAGGACAGACAGCAGCATATCATTTTAGGATAAACGTACAAAATTTTTTCAGCAGTTGACATATAATTTCCATGAATTTAATAATAGTCGGTCTGTGAGAATAATAATTACCCAGGTAATTCTTTCTCACATTAGCTAAAGTTTTACATTCTAATATATGATGAAATTCATCAGCAGTTTGAGTGTTTTTCCGCTTCCTTTGAATCTTCTTGCTGCATGCAATAGAATGTGGTCCCTGTCCTTGAAAATTGAACATTTGGCCACTATTTTTCTGGGGAATTCACTAAATTCATTCAACTTACCCATTCTGTGAACTCTTTCAAAATCTAATGGGTATACCAGTCTGTGCTTTCTTCAGGGGAAATCTTGCAGTACCTGTTTAGTGTTTTCCCACGCATGTTCTCGTATTCTGTGAAAACCAGATTAAACGTGCCTTCAGGTCATTTACAAGTTTCCTCAAGCAGTTTTATTGGTTCAGAACTGATGTGTTTGATATGTTTAGTCCACGCTGTACTTCAGTCATTGAAGAAAAAATCAACAACCATGTAAGCATCATGGCGCACTGTGAAGACGCTAGGATTTATTACTTCCCACATCAAACAGAACAGCATAGTATTATGTAAACATAATACATGTATATATGTAGCTCTGCTTCCTTCGCCACCCAGGAAAACCCAAAGATAAAAAATTTTGTTTACAAAGCTATGGAAACTTGTAATTCTGCGGCAATTGCAAGGTAAACAAAATGAATGGCGGACTCATTCTTACAAACCTAATATGCAACTTACAAATGTGTAAAATAAAAAAAAAAACACAAAATATTTTATACTATGCCTTTAAAAAATTAACCTGCTCGGGTAGAGCGTGCGCTAGAAACTGAACTTTACTATCGTTAGAAAACTATCCAAACACGTCATTCCCAAAATTCTAATTTCATTGGCTGTTACCAAGTATACAATATTACTACATACACAGTACGCAACTTCCGCTCAAGAACAATAATTATTTTACATATTGTTAGGATAATTACTTCTCGCCATACTATCGTAACGCGAGAAATTATAAGTCCACACTGTATTTCACTCATTAAAAACACAATAACCATGTAAGCATTATAGCGCACTGTGAAGACGCTAGAAAAATACCAAAGCAAGGGAGAGAAGTAAGGATCTACTTATTTTTATAGGCCTGACTTTTTGGATATTTGAAGTCTCTTATCAATCGAATCTTTGATATACATATTTTTGCTTGACACACATTTCCAACGACCGTGCCCTCGATCGTCATTATTAGAAATGGCTGCAACAGAAGCACCACCTGACCGAAGTGAATGAACTCCATTATTTAAATTTGTAGCAACGGATTTTAGCAAATTAACAATGTTTTATTTTACTGCTGTAAAACTAATAGGCTTATTTTTTATGATTAACTTTGCGATGCCCTTAGTCCGGAACACTGGCTTTAAAATAAAATCTGAAGACAACAAATCTATATTTGCAGCAGATACATAATGCAATAACGTACTGAAAGGACAAGCGCATATAACACCTTTTGAAATCATTACTTCATTACCTTCTCTCAACTGATCATTTTGACTTTTCTTAATAAAAAAATCGTAAATAATCTTCTTCAATCACAACATTGTTACATTTAAAGAGCTAATTCTGTCAAATTTCAAAAATCCTGCAAAATCCACCAGAATCATAAATAAATTTCTTAGAATTAAAACAACATTCGTTTCCTTATGGAATTAACACAAACTTTTTAGCATCTCATAGTCGACAGGATCCTTTTTACGCAAAGGCTTTGCAGCTAATCTTTTTGAAGAATCAGGAAGCGACTTTACCAACGAATTCTCAGTAGGATCATCCAAACCGCATATATTATGCATCCATTTGATAGAATAAATTGTAGAACTCACAGTGGAATAAGATGCACCTTTATCCAACAAATGGGTTATCTATAATGCAACATGCACAGGTTCAGCCTGTAAATCACTGTGTCCACGATCGCTGATAAACTTCTTCCATCGCTGGAAACTGTTTGAATAAGCTTGATTTGTGTTTTCGCTTTTGGAAAGGAGAAGATACTTTGACATTTGGTTGGTAAGGTTTCCCAGGCTACCTTTAAATGGAATACCACTATCCTGCACTGTTCAGTTAACATGTGTCTGCAAATTTAATCCTAAAATCAAAAATTGTGAAATCACTCATATACACTAAGTCTTGTATAATAAACATGAAATACTGTAGATTCCTAAATATACGCGTTAAATTATCGCATAATTTGGCGAGAAGCATTATTCTTGCGATTTGATGTTGAAGAGTTCATTCGCGATAATAAGTACTCTCGAAAAATACGGAATCTACAGTACATGTCAGTCCAACTTTCAAATTCCATTTGATCATATGATCAACGTCCGAACAGCTTTCCTCGCGAGAATGAAGAGAAAATAAAAAATCACAAAAATACCTCTTCAAACATCGTCGTTTTTAGAGTTTATTAATTGAAAAATGTTAAGTAATATTTCTCAAGAATAATTTCTTTTATTCAATTGACCCTTTTCTTAATACTGTAGATATGTTGTCTCTTATTTGTTTTACCTCTGTGTAATATAGAGTAAAGAAAATGTACTCAATATTGGAAGCAAATCTGTTATCTTTGTTCAATAATCTTTGATGGAATTATCTTTTGGGGTATACTGTATATTGGCAAATAATCACGATTGTTTTAATTTCACTGTGTTCGCGATTCACCATTTTTCAGCGAAATTAAACCAAAAGCGAATGTCATCATTTGTTTTTAAAAACGTTTTAATGCTTATACACAAATTTAATTAACTTCTAGCAGCGTGAAATTAAAACCATCGCGATTGGTACTTTTTGAGAAATCGTGAAATTTTAACACCGTGGAATGAAAACGACTTATAGTATTTTAGTTGGACGACTTGAATGAAGTCCAAATTTACCAGATGGAAATTACTGGTATTGAATGGAAGTCCTCTTAAGAGGGCCGACTGGGGTTTTATTGTGTGAAAACTACAATAACGAAACTCTTCATTTTTATACCATATATAACTTACATTCACTTCAGCGTACATGCCAAGGTTGGGAAAAATCTACCGTCCAGGTATTCTTAAGGGACCGTCTCAAAATACAGGTACGTTTACTAGAGGATTATATAGAAAGGTGCACTTTTTAGCACTTTAAAGCATATTATACAAATACTACAATAGAATTTTTGTTAAAACTATAATTAAAGATGAGGAATACTATATTGTACATTATATGTACGAAACACAAAATTCTATCGTCTTGTTACCAGAGGGGGCATCTCAAACTGCAAAAAATTAATGAATTTTTCTGATTTTATAGAATACTACAAAAATATATCGGGCACAAGAGATTTATATGAAAACATATTATCAATAAAAATATTGGAGATATCCCTAAATTTCCATGTTTTAAATTTCAAGAGCGTATGCTTATTACTTTTTTTGTAATAAATTTTTATTATCAATTTCTTAAGAGCTTCAGTTTATTATAACTATAAAAACACACTATAACGACGTAAACTTACCTAACATTGCAAAATCGGTTAAAAAATCAGTTGTTTAAAATTGTAATTACATTTTTAAACCTGTTTTTTCTTAAGTTTGTTTAATTTTATTAATCAAGTGACAAAAGTTGCTTTAAAACAGTACATACGCTTCTCTTCACTATGATGCGCGAAATATTGTGCAGTGAAAACCAAAGTCTGCCACCTTAAACTGTCATTTTCCTCGTCCTCCTCAGTATTTTGTTTATTTTCCTCATCGTTTTTAGGTTTGTTAGCATTGTCATACTCTTTATCATGTTACGTGTGTAAACTATGTAAATTTTTGTTTTTTGCATCAAGATCTGAAATTTCGTTGTTGTCACTCTCGTCTGACAGATAATCGTTTTCCCACTGTGGTATAGATTCAAACATTTGTATGTATTAAGTCTTCATTTTCATCTTAACAGTCTTGGATCCATTCCCCATCTACTTTTAATATCTTCATAGTTTTGGTTGGCATTCTTTAGGTATTTTAATGCTCTGAAAACATTTTCTGGTCGTATAGATTGGAACATTGAATTACCTTTATATTTTAACCTTCGTTTCAGTTTCACTGGAACAAGTTCGCAGTTAGATAGTAGTCTGGGAGGAATGGTTGTTATGGTAGATATGTTTGAGGGAACATTGACAACAGAGCCCTTAACTACTTTTTGTCCTCCACGAGATAGATTAACAAGTTGCAAAAATGAAAGTCTCTTGGAACACATTTTTTCTTCTAGAGGAGAAAGTTCTTGCAAATCCTCTGGTATGTCGTCTAACTGGAGTCCGTTTCTGACAGATTGTGACGGAATTCTGCCTGATCGTAAGGATTTGTCACATGCGTGACAAATGTATTCCTTGCCATAAATGCTTTGAGAGTCAGTTTGAGATATATTACGCACAGTATCTGTACAGTGCCTATAGTTCTTCATAAAAAGAAATTAAAAAAAACATTTGACTGATTTTCGGTATAAAAGTCTATTGCAAGATGTACAAATATACGATGATCCGTCTTTTATTGATTTTTCAAATTTTTGTTTAATGTATATAATTGATTTTTTTTCGTTTTTGACCTTTTTTCATTCTTTTTATTTTTTATTTTTGCTTGATCTTAATTTCTATTTGCTTTTGTAAAGGAATGTTTTCCCTAAAGATCCTTCTCCGTTTTGTTTCTTTGTCAGTTTCTTCAATTTTCTTTTGTAGTGGTTTTCTTCCCTTAAGATCTTTCTCCGTTTTGTTTCTTTGTCAGTTTCTTCAATTTTCTTTTGTAGGGGTATTTTTACCCTTAAGATCTTTTTCCGTTTTGTTTCTTTGTCAGTTTCTTCAATTTTCTTTTGTTGTGGTATTTTTCCCATAAGATCTTTCTCCGTTTTGTTTCTTTATCAGTTTCTTCAATTTTCTCTAGTACTGGTATTTTTTCCCTTAAGATTCTTCTCCCTTAGGGTTTTCCTTGCATTTCTTCTAAACAATGATTCTCTTGCATTTAATTTATTTCTTTCTTCAAAAGAGAATTTATTTCTTTTTATTCTCCTTTGTTTTGTTTCTTTTGCATTATTCTGGTATTTATTAATGAAATTAAGTTTTTCTCTAGCTTTTCTTCTACTTGTTGTTTCCCTTAAATTTATATTTATGTTCCCCAAACGAAGTTGGGGAACACATTGTTTTTACTCTGTTTCTTCTTCTTCTTTTTCTTCTTCTTAAGGTCTTCTGTCTTCAGCGGAAGACCTTTTTGTTATTCTTCGGTTTCTTTTTCACTTTTTTTCTTACCTATTATTAAGGTCTTCCCCTTTACCGATTTTGTGCACGCGATTTCTCAAAAACGGCTCGAGGGATTTAAATGAAACTTTCAGGGCTTATGTAACATAACTTGAACCTTATGCAGTTTTTTCCGATTTGATGACGTCACTTCCAGTTTGGAGATATTGTCGATTTTACGGTTTTTGAAGGGTCAGGTTGTCTCCAGACTTTCTCAGTAATGGCTCAAAATAGAAACTTGAAACTTTCAGGCATGATAGACCAAAGTCTATAGATATGTATAATGTATTTCATTTTCATCGGAAGTGCCGCACGTCGGCGCTCGCCATGGCCCGAAAAATGTCGTATCGCGAATTTCAAATTTTTTAACACCTTTTCTACGATATCTTTTTACCTGGAAATATTTTGTTAAAACATATATAACAAAAGAAGTGTAGAATTTCAAAATCTTTCAAATCATATCTTGTAAAAAGGGCTGGCCCCTAAAATAAAGGGCCTAGAGGGGCCGAAAGTTTTTTCTTTATATCTCAAAACGTATTGAGAATTTGTAATATGTCAAAGAAGCAAAGTTGTTAAACAAGAGGCCCATGGGCCTTATAGGTCACCTGAGCATTATGCAACAACTTTCCAGTGATTGAATTTGATTCATGTTTTAAGCCAGATGCTATGGCATTCACAATTTTCAAAGAAGCACCATTGATCATCATAACTATACACTTAGCAGTTGCTTAGTTTGGTTACTTAATACCCATAGGCAGAGTAGGGGAACATAAAATGCATTTCAACTAATCAGTAATATTCAGCAATAATCAGTATTGCCCCTACCACACATGAACCCCTGACCCTTAGGCCTAGATGCACACATTGCACAATTTTAGAAAAGGCATCCTTGGTTTTCAAAAATATTTAAATAATACAAAGGAGCAGATTTCAAACAATTCATTCATTTTCATTATATAAGTACGCCCCCCCCCATAGTACCCATGACCCTGGGGCCTTGAAATTCACAATTCTGGAAGATAAGGACCCTTGCTCATAACTATATAGGTGGTTCATCTGCTTAATACCCAGGAGCAGAGAATAAAATTTTCAAAGATTTAATGCATTTTCACTATATAATCAATAGAGCCCTGCCCTAACACCAAAACCCCTGACCCTGGGGCCATAAAATTCACAATTTTGGAAGAGGCACTCTTGCTCATCATAACTATGCACTTAGTTAGTTTATTTAATACCCAGAAGCAGAGAAGAAAATTTTCAAAGAATTCATGTATTTTCACTATATAATCAATAAGAGCCCCGCCCTAACACCAGAACCCCTGACCCTGGGGCAAAAAAATTCACAATTTTGGTAGAGGCACTCTTGCTTATCATAACTATGCACTTAGTTAGTCTATTTAATACCCAGGAGCAGAGAAGAAGATTTTCAAAGAATTCATGTATTTTCACTATATAATCAATAGAGCCCCGTCCTAATACCAGAACCCCTGACCCTGGGGCCATAAAATTCACAATTTTGGTGGAGGCAATCTTGCTTATCATAACTATGCACTTAGTTAGTCTATTTAGAACCCGACCCGCTTTTTCCTCCAATCAGCAGCTGCTAAATTTTCTATTAAGTTGATCACTTAATTGTTAAGATTTTTTTGTCTATGCAGTAACTCCGCGCGCTGACTTATTAGCCAATGAAAATAGGTTCTAAGTAAGTTAGATCATATTAAGTAAAATTTTAGTGGTTAAGAAGGGCTCGGTCGCTTCGCTCCCTCCGCCCCTTCTTAACCACTAAAATTTTACTTAATATGATCTAACTATTACTTAATACCCAGGAGCAGAGAAGAAGATTTTCAAAGAATTCATGTATTTTCACTATATAATCAATAGAACCCCACCCTAACACCAGAACCCCTGACCCTGGGGCCATAAAATTCACAATTTTGGTAGAGGCACTCTTGCTCCTCATAACTATGTACTTAGTTGGTTTATTTGATACCCAGGAGCAGAGAAGAAGATTTTCAAAGAAATACTGCATTTTCACTATACACTTATTTAGCCCCGCCCTAGCACTAGAACCCCTGACCCAGGGCCATGAATTTCACAATTTTGGTAGAGGACTCAATGCTGAATACAATTATGCAAACAGTTTGACTGCTTGGTGTCCAGGAGTAAAGAAGAAGATTTTTAAAGATTGCATTAATTTTAATGGTTTTCGCCCCACCCCTCAGGCCCCAGGGGGGCAGGGATCATGAAATTCAAAATTTTTGTTCCCCTTCACCCATAAATGCTTTGTGTTAAATTTGGTTGAAATTGGTTCAGTGGTTGCAGAGAAGAAGCTGAAAATGTTCAAATGTTAACGCACGACGACGGACGCAAACGGATAGCAATAAGTCACCTGAGTTTACTCAGGTGACCTAAAAAGTCAAGCTTAATCTATTGGAGTTGTCAAAATACGTCCGGCTTCGTCACTTCCGGCCAAACCGGAAGTAGTCGGAAAACGCGTATTTTTGCCGTTCTTGACAAGTTTTTGGGTAACATATGTCTCTGAGAGCATAGAAACTAATTTTCTGTCCGTCGTCGTCACTTCCGGTCAAACCGAAAGTAGCAAAATCTGGCTTTTTTTTGCATTAATTAACACAGCTTAAGAGGATTCAAACCTTTTTTGGGCGTTATTTCTCATTTTGTTAAAAATGAAAGGTACTTCCGGTCAAACAGGACGAAAGACCTACTCGTTGCTTTGCAACGAGCTTTGCTCTAGTTATTCTTTTTTTTCTTACCGATTTTGTGCACGCGATATCTCGAAAACGGCTTGATGGATTTTAATGAAACCTTCAGGACTCATGTAACATTACTTGAAATTGAGTCATTTTTTCCGTTTTGATGACGTCACTTCCGGTACGGAAATATTGGCGATTTTATGATTTATGAAGGGTCAGGTTGTCCGCGAATGTTCTTAAAAATTGCTATAGATAGAAACGTGAAAATGTCAGGTTTGATAGTCCTAAGTCTATAGATGTGCAAAATGTATTTCATTTTTATCAGAAGTGCCGCACGTCGGCGCTCGCTATGGCCCGAAAATTGTCCTATCGCGAATTTCAAAATTTTTAACACCTTTTCTACGATATCTTTTTACCTGGAAATATTTTGATGAAACATATAGATTAAAAGAAGTGTAGAATTCTAAGATCTTTCAAATGATATCTCGAAAAAAGGGCTGACCCCTAAAATAAGGGATCTAGAGGGGCCAGAAGGTTTTTTCTGATGTCTTGAAAAGTAATTAAAATTTGTACTGCTTCAAAGAAGCAAAATTGTTCAAAATGTCAAGCCTAATCTATTAGGGTCGTCAAAAACCGGGAGGCAAAACCGGAAGTAAAAATTATTTTTGCCGTTCTTGATTTTTGGTTAACGTCGATCACTGGGAGCATAAAAATTAATTTTTTCGTCCCTCGTCGTTACTTCCGGTCTAACCGGAAGAAGCAAAAATGGCTTATTTTTGCATTAATTAACATAGATTAAGGGGGTTTTAACCATTTTTGGACGTCATTACACATTTTTTTTTAGAAATGAAAGTTACTTCCGGTCAAACAGGACGGAAGACCTACTCGTTGCTTTGCAACGAGCTTTGCTCTAGTTATTATTATTTTTCTTCTTCCTCGGGAAATCTTTTCCGCGAGTGATCTTGTAAACTACACATCCGAATAAGGTGAAACCTTTTTAGGGTCAGTAGGCATGTTATGTAGATTTGCAGAACGAAGGTCATTTTGCGCGCACGTGCTTGCAAGAGCGTGCACGTGCAACACGTGAAATGTCCAATATAATAGATATACCCGTAACTTTTCTATTCTTTTTTTTTATTAAATGCTCTGAAACTCATAACATAAGTATATATTAGTAGTGTAGATGTGATGACATGGTCAAAATAGCAAGATCTCACGCGCATGCACGTGCACTTTGCTCTGATTGGTTAAAACTAAAGTCTCAATATCTCTCTCTTGTTTTTTGACAAAATCTTTTGAAATTTTGAATATAGTCAAGCTTTAGGGAGATCTACAACCTGATGTAAAAGAATTATCATAAAAGCATGTGCATACACGTGTGCTTGCAAGAGCGCGCACGTGCAACACCAAAAATGTCTAATATAATTGATATAGACGTAACTATTTAAATTTTTGATGAAATGATTTGAAACTTATAATATAAGATATATTAGAAGCATAGACTAGAGGACATGGTCAAAATAGCAAGATCTCACGCGCATGCACATGCACTTCGCTCTGACTGGCTGAAACTAAAGTCTCAATATTTTTCTTGTTTTTCGACAAAATCCTTGAAATTTTGAACATTGTTGTATTTTATAAAGATCTACAGCATGGTGTATAAGAATTATCATTAAAAGCATGCGCATGCACGATTGCTGCAATCTGAAAATTTAAATGTCTATAACTTTCTTAGTTTTCAACGAAACGGGATGAAATTTAGAATATGAACAGGTACAATGGATTCCTACATAATGGTACTATCAGAATTGAATGCACACAAAATGGCCAATATTTTTAAAAAACATTAAAATGTATATTGTAAAGAATTTTTTTATTTATTCTCACGATATATAGATATGTTAATTGTTTAGACAACATGCCGTGATCATCTTGCATGTACATGCACGTGCGTGCACGTACAATGCATTAAATGACATATAGTTAATATCATTGTAGCTTTTATTATTCTTTGATGAAATCTTTCGATACTGGTCATATTTTTTAAAATGTCTTACAAGAATTAAGCACAAAAATGGATTTGGGGAGCGTTTGAGGAACATCTGTAACGGTCCCCGTTACAATTAGCACTAGTTCTTTTTGTTTCTGTAGATAAAGCATTTCTTTTGGTCTGTCTAAGCCTAGTTTCTCATTTAGTTATTTCTTGTTTTTCTTTTAGAGATAGATGGTATCTTTTTTCTTTCTTATTTTTACGATCGATAGGTTTTACCAATTCTTTTTTGTCATTTTTCATCCTGTTTCTTTCAAGTCGTTTTTGCAAAGTATTTTTAGTTTGTGTTTCTACAGTATTTCTTTTATATGTCTTGTGCACATTGTTTCTAGTTGGTGTTTCTGTTTTCTCTTTTTTTTTTTTGAATTTATTTTATGGATCTCTTGCACTTCATTTTGAGTTCGTGTTTCTGTTTTGTTTTTTCCACGTGTGTTTAGCCGGGTGGTTTTAGACAGAGTTTCTGCTTTATTCAACCCCCTGCTTGAAAAGCGGGAGGGTATATAGTAATCGGTATGTCCGTCCGTCCGTCTGTTACGCTTTGGGGTACCCATCTCTTATCCTCAACTCCTCTCATACCACTGAAAGAAATTTGATGAAACTTTCACAGAATCTTTATTACATATTGCCATTGTGCATTCTTATTTCACTTTTTGATCAGACATATATTTTGGATTTTCCAGAGCAAAACATTGACACTGCCACTATATTCATATTCATACGGGGGTATCATTTAGTGAGCGCATTGCTCACTGTACCTCTAGTTTATGTCATTTTTGTTTTCCATATTATTTTCAGTTGGTTTGTTTATTTTGTTTTTTCCAAATGTGCGTTGGCGATTGTTTCTAACTGTAGTTTATATTGTATTTTTTCGTGCGTTTTTTGTACACCATTTTCAGGTAGTGTTTCTGCTTTGCTTTCTTTGGGTTTGTTCTTCCGAGTGTTTCTAGGTGGAGTTTCAATTGCATCTTTTCATGTGTATTTTATTTTGCAAATCATTTTGATTTTTTGTCTTTGGTTTGTTTTTTTTACACACGTATTTTGGCGAGTGTTTCTAGATGGAGCATTTCTTTCATGTATGTTTTGCACCTCATTTTCATTCGGTTGTTCCGTGTTAATTTTTTTCATTTATGTTACGAAAAATGTTTCCAGTTTGTTTTTCTTCATGGTTAGTTTTCACTTTTTAGCTGGTTTTTCTAAGATATAAGAATCTGCATCACTTTGTTGTTTTTTTTCTGGACATTGAGTTTGCATTTTCTTCTCCTCTTTTGTTATCATTTCTCTTTGAACCTTCTATTATTTTTTTTGTTATTATAAGGTTTCTTGGTGATTGATTGTCTTTTCTTTTTTGGTCCTGGACTAGTTTTAATGCCAGCGATGATAAGTTGTTTTTTTAATAACAAAATCGTACCATTCACACATTTTGCTAAGAATTCTTCCTTGGAATTTGACATCTAAAAAGAATTTTTCTAATTATACTATTTCATATTAATTGCTTATCCATTATTTATATACTGAAATGACGACGGATTTTTACGTTATTTTTCGAACATGAGAAGGAGCACACGACGTGTGTTACCGGTAGGCAAGGGATACTCACTCCTTTATGGCACCTGATCCCACCTCTGATGTTTTGAGGTCCGTGTTTGCTATGCTCTTGTTTTGTATTTTTTTTTATGAACTTTTGATCTTGAATACCGTTCGTTATCTCAATATGTTTCATTACATATACAAGATTTCAATTGGTTTGTTCTTTAAAATGGATATCATATATTGTATCCAGAGATTTGTGTGTCTTTATCCCCAAGAGGATAGGAACATACAGCGAGTTCGATAAAAATCAGTTCTAACCACGAAATTCTTTTTATTTAAAGTTTTTACATACATGTAGCTATATTATGTTTGAATGAATGTTTTATAAAATACTCTTAATATCTGTATATTTAGGGTCTTTCATCTTCATGGGAAGACCCTTATATAATAAAGGTCTTCCGACTTCATTCGAAGGACATTACTGTTTTTATTATTACTATTTCTTGGAAACTACTGAACAGATTTCAAAGATTTTTTTGAAGAAAGAGGCATTGTTGTAATATCTTTAGACTTTTTAACTCATTTTTTGAAAAACTACTTCCGGTCGCATTTTTTGTCCGATTTTCTTTTTTCGAATTGTCATTTTGTCCACGCATTTTTTTGTAAACCACGTTATATTGAATCACGATATTTTCAGAGATGAAAAAACTTCTCTATGAGTATATAATACGTCTTTTGATTTTTCATCCGTCACTTCCGGTCGAAACAGGAAGTGATGTTTAATTTCAAGATTTTAAAAATTATTAACCGTTTTGAAAAAAGGCAAATATAACTTTTGATCACATTTATAATCTTTAACGAAAAACATCCATTGAAATTACTCCCGGTGTAAACCGGAAGTAGTAGCAAAATTTAAACTTTTTCTCTTGAATCAAAAGAAATAGAATATAATGATTTAATTTGAGTTTTTTCTGGTCTTTTGACTTCAATGTCTGCCAAAAATGATACCTGAAACGTCGAAAGTCTTCAAATGATGTCACTTCCGACTAAAACGGAAGTAGTCAGAAAATCTCTTCTTTTATTTTTTGTTTTCGACATGATATTGGTTAATTTATGACACCAGAAGCGTCGAACCAATTTTTTGATTCCTCGACATCACTTCCGGTCAAACTTGAAGAAGCCAGAAATAGGTTATTGTGCAGGTTTTGACGCAAAATTGAAATTTCAAAAGTCAGTGGAGACGTCTTCTCTCATTGCTTTCTTTTGTTGATGTCACTTCCGATTGAAACAAGGCGGAAGACATACTCATTGCTTTGCAACGAGCTTTGCTTTTATTCTGTTCCTTTTTAACTTATCTTATAATTAGAGTCGCCCCGTGGGGATCCGGGTTAGAATAGGTCCTCAGTACCCCCTTGCTTGTCGTAAAAGGCGACTAAATGAGGCGGTCCTTCGAATGAGACCGTATAAACCGAGGCCCCGTGTGACAGCAGGTGTGGCACGATAAAGATCCCTCCCTGCTCAAAGGCCCTAAGTGCCGAGCATAGGCCTAAATTTGCAGCCCTTCACCGGCAATGGTGACGTCTCCATATCAGTGAAATATTCTGGAGAGGGACGTTAAACAGTATACAATCAATCAATCAATATAATTAGAGTCTAATCTTGAATGGTTGACTTTTTTATTTTTCTTACGGATTCTTGTGTATCTTTTTTCACTTTTATTCAGGTTTTCCTACTTCGTTCAGGAGATCTTATTATTTATTATATGACAAATGACAAAAATCAAGTTATAAACATTTCGCAACTTTTAAAATTTTGACCCAAACTCTAAATATTTATTTTCCATATATTTCTGAAATGAATAAAAATTTCTTAATAGCTATTTATATTGAACGAAAAATTTTCGGCAAAATTCTGAGTATTTCCTAGACACGATAGACTAGCTCCCAGCACTTTTGGGGTATAGAAAAAATGATCTTTTATATAATATGTATCACTTATTTCTTCAAAAACAAGCATATGCCCTTGCATTATCCTCATTTCTCCATAATTCACTTTACAATTTATTTTGATACTTGTCACGTGACAAACAGCTGTTATATACTGCCCAGCCGTTTCCATTATAGATAGTTATGTTACATAACCTAAATCTTTATACATGAACTGGGTTGAATAGTATAGGCATAAATGTTTGTCGAAAAGCTGTATGTAAAGTAGATTATGTCAAATATATAACACAAACAATTTTTTTTTTTTACGGAAATCGGCAATATTTCTCGATTTACATTAACCTGATAATGTTTACCAAATATAGTGTGGGGATTTTATAAAGTAAAGTCCGTATATCATATTGTGAACGGACCTATGGATAACTGCATAGGTATCCTTATCAGAACATTTCAACTGAGAGTAAAAAGTTCAAGACAGGCTATCAACATCATGTGGAGTGGACGTGAAACTGGGACATGGACCTCCAATCAAACATCAATCAGACCTATGTTGGAGTCTAACAGTATCCGAACAAACGTTGTTGACATTGACAGCATGGAAGAGTTGCCCCCGCTTAGTCCAGTTTCAGCTTCTTCAGGGGCTAGGCGCTGTGACAGTAAAGACACCGTAACAGAAATAATCACTCAGATGTTCTCACTGTACAACACTGTTGATGAATCAGAGCTCGAGATAGCACCTGCAGATGACTCCAAAATGAATGTAATAAATTTGGAGGATGTTTACTAGACTTACAAAAATCCAGATACAAATTCTTTATCGAGAAAATTTCTGTCGTTGGACCAACAGATTGAAATTTTACAAAACCAGAGTACAACAACCAACCATAAAGACATTCCGAAAGGCGTAAAAGAAAATGTATTCTTTGTATTAAATGATGAGTATGGAAGGAGAAGGGCCCAAGGCAAAAACTCATCTTATCCCGACGACTGTAGTGCTTGATGCAGGGAAAAATATTACAAAGCCAGAGTACTTCTTCAAGACCCAACTTGGTTTTCAAAATACTAGGCGCGAGAAATCAGGAATGTATTTTCGAATGCTGAAAGGAAAAAAAAGTGCCACTTTCACCTTAACTAACAGTGGAACAAATTCTTTTGGTTAAGAGGAAATATTCCAATCTTGCCAGGGAAAAGAAATAAAGAAAAAGAGTAACATGGTTTGATAACCATCCTTTCCTGCAAGCAGCATTTGTGGAATATGTTGACCCTTATCCTGTAGACAGTCCTAGCATCCACGGCAACTCTAACAATAACGTTCCTTATCAAAGACTTACTATGCAACAGCAAGAGTTTTTTCAATCGAGCTTAGAAAAGAACCAGCCGCCAAGAGAAATAAAAATTGAGATTAGAAAGAATATTCTAGAAGATCGATTACGTTGATAAAAGTCAGGAATGCCAAGTACAATAATGAAAAGAAGAAACATCCTAAAAAAACAGAACCTGGCCGATGAAGTCATAACAGTTCTAAATAAAAAATATGAAGATGCTTCCTTTGTTGAAGTTTTTACTTCAACAAACAATAAACCACCAAATGTCATTTTGTACTCAGAGGAGCAGATGACTTCCATGCGCAATTCCATTAATAATTGGTGCATTATTGGAATTGACAGAACATTCAACGTGGGTTCCTGCTACTTGACCGTGATGATTTTTAAAAACATAAACCTCATGAGGAATGAAACTAACGAACCACCGATAATGCTAGGCCCCATTTACCTGCATTGGGATGGTACATACCACACGTTTCAGCGCTTTTTATCTCATACAAGGACAGTTGCATAACGTAGACCAAACAAAAATAATGTTCGGAACAGATGGAGAAAAGGCCCTGACAAACGCAATTGAATCTTGTTTTCCAACATCCACTCATACTCTCTGCACAAGACATTTGAAAGAGAATTTGCGGCACCATTTAAAAAACCATTTGACAAATAAAGATGTTCAAGAAATTATTAACTCAATATTCAATAAATCCACGGGACTTTTCACTGTTGAATCGGACTTGGTATACAAAGAAATGGAAAACGAAATCAAAGAAAAACATGACCTACCTTACCTGAATTCTTTCCTGCGCAAAATTTCCAAAGAAGTTTTTAAATCAAGGAAAAAAGAAATTTTTCGATCCCAAAGTAATGAACAAATAACAATAACAAATCTTACAACACATTTTATAAAGTTACAGACTGGAGGATTCTGAAACTTCCTGCTCTGATCGATTTACTCAAAGACCTGGGTAGCAATCAAATATACGAGACCCATCATTACACTCAAGGGGTGATCTGAGCATAAGAGGGCCAGCAGAAATTCTACTGGTGTGTAACGAAAAGACGGAAGTTTGACCATTCCTAAAGTGGCAACTATTGCAAAAAAGCCTGGTAAAACAAAAAGAGTTAAAGCTTGCAAATCAACCACTTTGACCAAGAAGGCAAAGATTTCTTAAAGGAAAAAAAGGAAGAAAAACAGAAAACAATCTATACATAATAATTAAAAAATAAATAAATATATTAAAAAAAATGACAATAACCAGAAAAAAACAAAACAAAAAGAAAAACAAACAAAACAAGAGGCCCATGGGCCACATCGCTCACCAGAGAAGCTTTGACCATTCTGTTCATTATAAGATTTCCCCCTTGTAATACATATGTTACCCCGCCCAACCCCAATGATCATAATTTACACAATTTGAAATCTGCTCTACCCCAGGATACTTCCACATAAGTTTCAGCTTTTCTGGCCCAGTGGTTCTTGAGAAGAAGATTTTCATTGATTTTTAGCTTATCTGAGCCGAAGGCTCAAGTGAGCTTTTCTGATCACATTTTGTCCGGCGTCCGTCTGTCTGTCTGTAAACTTTTCACATTTTCGACATCTTCTCAAGAACCGCTGGGCCAATTTCTTGCAACAAAGCATCCTTGGGTGAAGGGGATTCAAGTTTGTTCAAATGAAGGGCCACGTCCTCTTTCAAGGGGAGATAATTGGGAATTAATGAAAATTTGGTTGTATGTTTTAAAAATCTTCTTCTTAAGAACCACTATGCCAGGAAAAATGAAACTTAAGGGGGAACATCCTCAGGTAGTGTAGATTCAAGTTTGTTCAAATCATGACCCCCGGGGGTAGGGTGGGGCCACAATGGCCGACCAAATTTTTACATAGAAATATATAGGAAAGTTCTTTAAAAATCTTCTCCTCAAGAATATCAAAGCCATAATTGATCATATTTATATGGAAGCATCCTCAGGTAGTGTACATTCAAGTTTGTTCAAATCATGACCCCCGGGGGTAGGGCGGGGCCATAATGGCCGACCAAAGTTTTACATAGAAATATATAGGAAAATTCTTTAAAAATCTTCTTCTCAAGAATAACAAAGGCATAATTGATCATATTTATATGGAAGCATCCTCAGGTATTGTAGATTCAAATTTGTTCAAATCATGAACCCCGGGGGTAGGGGGGGCCACAATGGCCGATCAAAATTTTACATTAATATATATATAGGAAAATTCTTTAAAAATCCTCTTCTCAAGAATAACAAAGCCATAATTGATCATATTTATATGGAAGCATCCTCAGGTAGTCTAGATTCAATCTTATTCAAATCATGACCCCCGGCGGTAGGGCGGGGCCACAATGGCCGACCAAAGTTTTACATAGAAATATATAGGAAAATTCTTTAAAAATCTTCTTCTCAAGAATAACAAAGCCATATTTGATCATATTTATTTGGAAGCATCCTCAGGTAGGGTACATTCAAGTTTGTTCAAATCATGACCCCGGGGGGTAGGGCAGGGCTACAATGGCCGACCAAAGTTTTACATAGAAATACATAGGAAAATTCTTTAAAAATCTTCCTCTCAAAAATAACAAAGCCATAATTGATCATATTTATATGGAAGCATCCTCAGGTAGTCTAGATTCAATCTTATTCAAATCATGACCCCCGGCGGTAGGGCGGGGCCACAATGGCCGACCAAAGTTTTACATAGAAATATATAGGAAAATTCTTTAAAAATCTTCTCAAGAATAACAAAGCCATATTTGATCATATTTATTTGGAAGCATCCTCAGGTAGGGTACATTCAAGTTTGTTCAAATCATGACCCCGGGGGGTAGGGCAGGGCCACAATGGCCGACCAAAGTTTTACATAGAAATACATAGGAAAATTCTTTAAAAATCTTCCTCTCGAAAATAACAAAGCCATTGTTGATCATATTTATATGAAAGCATCCTCAGATGGTGTTGATTCAAGTTTGTTCAAATCATCACCCCTGGGGGTAGGGCGGGGCAACAATGGCCAACCAAAGTTTTACATAGATATATATAGGTAAATTCTTTAAAACTCATCTTCTCAAGAATAGTACAAAGGTTTACTTTTGGATTTAAACTTTTCAATAATAAACCAATTTCTATTATATTCCTAACCACAGTGCTCAGGTGAGCGATGTGGCTCATGGGCCTCTTGTTTCCTATATATTTCTATGTAAAACTTTGATTCCCCATTGTGGCTCCGCCCAACCCCCGGGGGTCATGATTGGAATAATTTAGAATCTACACTATCCCAGGATGCTTCCACATAAGTTTCAGCTTTTCTGGCCCAGTGGTTCTTGAAAAGAATATTTTCAAAGATTTTTCCTATATATTTCTATGTAAAACTTTGATTTCCCATTGTGGCCCCGTCCTACCCCCGGGGGGTCATGATTTAGACAATTTAGAACCTACACTATTCCAGGATGCTTCCACATAAGTTTCAGCTTTCCTGGCCCAGTGGTTCTTGAGGAGAAGATTTTCAAAGATTGTTCCTATATATTTCTATGTAAAACTTTGATTCCCCATTGTGACCCCGCCCAACCCCAAAGGGTCATGATTTGAAACAATTTAGAATCTATACTAACCCAGGATGCTTCCAAATAAGTTTCAGCTTTTCTGGCCCAGTGGTTCTTGAGAAGACGATTTTTAAAGATTTTTCCTATATATTTCTATGTAAAACTTTGATTCCCCATTGTGACCCCGCCCAACCCCCAGGGGTCATGATTTAAACAATTTAGAATCTACACTACCCCAGGATGCTTCCACATAAGTTTCAGCTTTCCTGGCCCAGTGGTTCTTGAGAAGATTTTTTAATGACACCACCATATTTTTGTCTTTTCTTGATTATCTCCCCTTGTGAGGGGACTTGGCCCTTCATTTTAACAATTCAAATTCACCTTTACCCAAGAATGCTTTGTACCAAGTTTGGTCAAAATTGGCCCAGTGGTTCTTGAGAAGAAGTTGAAAATGTGAAAAGTTTACAGACGGACGGACGGACAAAATGTGATCAGAAAAGCTCACTTGAGCCTTCGGCTCAGGTGAGATAAAAAGGAAAGAAAAAAGAAAAACAAGACGTGTTTGTGAAACACTGTTGTGCCCGTATGGCAACATAGCAAAGATTAAACTTTTCTTTAATGCAAATTTAATTAATTGGTGCCAAAAGTAGGGTATTCTCACTGGAAAACAATTAAGGAATTTGAAAGTAGGCCAATGTTAAAGTTTTTTCAATAAGTAGAAAAATCTTCAAGGTCAAAAGGTCAAGGTAATTGATATCCAGTGAAAAGTCTTGCCATATAAAATACTTATGTAGAGTATGGAAGCCCTAGCCCTAACCGTTCAGAAGTAATGACCAAGGTTAATTTTTTTTTAAAAAGTAGGTAAAACTCCAAGGATAAGGTCAAAGTTCTTGTTATCAAATGAAAAGTCTTGTCACAAGGATTGAATATGTAAAGTATGAAAGCACTAGGCCTAACTCTGTAAAGGTTATGGTCAAGGTTTGCATTTTTAAAGTAGGTCAAACTCAAAGGTCAAGGTCAAGGGGTCAAAGTTCTATTCAATGAAGAGACTTCTCACAGGGATTACATATATGAAGTATGAAAACCCCTATGTTCAAAAGTTATTGCCAAGGTTAAATTTTTTCACAAGTACGGAAATCTACAAGGTCAAGGTCAAAGGGTCAAGGTTGTTGGTATCCAATGAAAGATCTTTCAACAAAGAATATATATGTGAAGTATAAATGTCCTGGTATCTACTGTTCAAAAGATATGGGCAAAGTAAAAGTTTAAAATTTTCATGTAAAAGTGGGTCAAACTCCAAGGTCAAGGTCAAAAGGTCAAATTTGGTGGTACCCAAAGAAAGGTTTTGTCACAAGGAATACACATGTGAAATGTCCACATCGTAGGATCCGGTAACATTCACCTGAATGGCTAAGAGTTCTACAATAACATTTTTTTTTAATTTCAATTTTATTTATACAATTTGGATAAAAGGAAATGAAGAAATAAAGATATACCCAAATAAATAAAACACATAATTATATGAAATTATAAATAAAACTAAAGACTGAATTTCAAGAAAACATTAACCCCTTTATGAAATTAGGGGTCACGGAGAGCGTAATATAGAAATACATTTTAACATTTACGTAAGAATTTTCTCTCATTATTTATGATGTAGAGACCTAACATACACGTAATAGAGATAGAATATGAAAGGAGTGTTGACAAAGACATTATAGCAGAATATGTCTACGGTGATTTACACATTTTTGACGAAGACAGTAAAAAATACACCACTGAACTTCAGTTATGTGTACACATTCTCCTAGAGAATCATGTAAGCACTAAAAGAGTAGGACCAGTCATTTCTGCATGCCTGAACCTAGCTGGAAAACTGCAAACCGTTTACCTTGAGCTAACACTGTCAACAATATGAATGTACAAAGATTAATATTGCAACGGAAACAACTTGCCCAAGAGTTTTCAACTAAAGAAAATACAACAATTGAAACAGATGAGACATCCAAATTTGGAACTAAATATGGTGCCTATTCTTTGAGAGATTCTGAGGGGACCCCATTTGTGTTTGGATTAAGAGAATTGACAACCAAGTCTGGAAAGGATACCTTACATGCCCTGAAGAAGATTTTGTTTGATCTGGATACAAGATACTATACAGCTGACAGCCTTGTGTCTCAAAATATCCTATTCCTTATTCGGAATACCATGTCAGATAGAGCAGCGACAGAAAAAAGTTCAATGAACTTTTGGAGTCATACAGAAGTGAGATATTGCCAGAAATGATGCAAGATTGGGATGAATTGCCTGAAGAAGACAATATGCTATGCGAGCGTTTAAACAATTTTTTGTGGTTGAAGCAACAAATTTCAATGGCACTCTTCCTATAATAGAAAAAAAGTTTGACAAGAAATCGGGTACAACAAGACTTATACGAACAGCTTGCAAAGCCTTTTCCTACCAAGGAGACCCAAAAATTGATGCCATGGCCCATTCATGACATACATGAAAGAGTATCCACGGGAACTTGATATGCAGAGTCTGCCACTTACTCCTTTCAGGGGAAATCGTTTTAATATTTTATTTCACAATGCTGGGATTGTGTATTTTTTCCACACCAAAATGAGGGATTTCTGGAAGATCGTTTGTCACATAAATGGGTATTGCACGACTTGAAAATCTCCTTTTTCATAGCAGGTTGCAAAGCTTTAGGATTACTTTACAAACTTGTAACTACACCTCTGTGGCACTTGACAGAAAGAAAAGACTTGCACATAATGGATATGAACAAGTATTATCTTCAGCTAACCAACTACTTGAAGGATGCAGTACAAAACATTCATGATTTCATGGCAGGCAGACTGCTCCCCTTTGGCAATGATACTTACCTTAAACAAGATAAAATATAGTTTGCAGGTAAATGTAAAGTTTTACGTTACGTCACGATCTTTATCGTCAGATGCATCCAGCGTAAACAATTCACGTGATTGCTCAACTCAAATTATCAACATTGATACGGAAATAGTGTATGTTGCATGAGCAACCATTCAGGGATAAGAAAGTTCCAGTCGTAAAGCTTGCGGATATGAGGCGTGTACAATTTACCTTGAGCGCAGCTGTCAACTAGATCGTGACGTAACATGAACCTTTACACGTAGCTGTGGGGATCCGGGTTAGAATAGGTTCTCAGTACCCCCTTGGTTGTCGTAAAAGGCGACTAAATGGGGTGGTCCTTCGGATGAGACCGTATAAACCGAGGCCCCGTGTCACAGCAGGTGTGGCACGATAAAGATCCCTCCCTGCTCAAAGCATAGGCCTAAATTTGCAGCCCTTCACCGGCAATGGTGACGTCTCCATATCAGTGAAATATTCTGGAGAGGGACGTTAAACAGTATACAATCAATCAATCAAACTATAATATTTGAAAGTCTTGTCATCACATCAGAGCATGACGATGATGTATTCGTCACACTAAGTGTTATGTTGCCTGCCATGGCTAAACTCATGCAGAGTCATTTTAGTGACCAATTACCAGGTCGTTTGTTTGAAAACCCAACTGGCGAAATGCGAGATGTAACAAGAAGTGCAGAAAAACACAACAAATACAGTGAATCAATTTTTGCTTACTTAGACCGACTGCTAAGGTTTAAACCACACTTAAAGACACTGTCAGCAGAAGCTTACATTATGCCCATAACAAAACTAACAAATGACTCAATATTAAAGATCCCAAGGAAATGGGCCAGGAGTTCTCAGAGGCGTACAAAAATGTAGAGAAGACTAGGCAAATGTACAAGGAGCGAAACGAAGAAATTCAGCAACGTAAACAAGAAATTTTACGAGAGAAAAACATATTACTGTTTAATGTTATTTTTACTAATCACATTACTGTCTAATGTTATTGTTTTTATTATGTTCCCCAAACGAAGTTGGGGAACATATTGTTTTTACTCTGTTTCTTCTTATTATTATTATTAAGGTCTTCCGTCTCCAACGGAAGACCTTCTACTGATTTGTTTGTTTCTTTTCCACTATTATTATTATTTTTTTTTTTTCTTACCGATTTTGTGCAGGCGATTTCTCGAGAACGCCTCGACAGATCTTTATGAAACTTTCAGCAATGATGGCAAATCATATGAACTTAGGGCGTTTTTTTTTTTATTTTGCCGTCGTCACTTCCGGTCGCGAGATACGGCCAATTTTCTTTTTTTAAAGTGTCATTTTGTCCGGAAGTGTTCTCAAAAACGGTTTGAGATTGAGTCTTGAAACTTTCAGGGATGATAGATTGTGACAGGCTCTCTTGAATTTTGTATAAAGTTTTTGTTGCCGTCACGTCCGTTGTCCACCGGAAGTAGTTTAAAAATATGCAAAATTTTATTTTTTTCTTTTTTAAATGTTTCTTATATAGGCAAATAAAGTGTCTCGAGTATTATTATGTCCACCGGAAGTTTTTTTTTTCCAAACCGGAAGTAGTCTAAAAAATGAGCATTTTTCATCGAAATTATCAGGGATGATTCCTTCACACTCAGAGAGGAGTTATAAGTCATTTTTAGTACTTCCGGTCACACCGGAAGTGAATTATAAAGACCGGAAGTTATCTGAAATTTACAGATTTCACTCTTAAATGTGTTCTCACGTATTTAGAGGAATTGATATGAACTTTTTTTTCATTTAAGTTGTTTTATGATCGTATCAAAAATCGAACGGAAGACCTACTCGTTGCTTGCAACGAGATCTCCTCTAGTTATTATGTTCCCCAAACGGAGTTTGGGAACATATTGTTTTTACTCGGTTTCTTATTATTATTATTATTATTATGTCGCCC
>NW_026929489.1:0-38595 GCF_032062105.1 Saccostrea cuccullata | reverse complement strand
TGAGTGTCGAGTTTAGGACAAAATTTGTAGCTCTCCATCGGCAAGTGGAGGCATTTCTATAAGAGTGAGAAATTCTTGAAAGGGACGTAAACAACATACAAAATCAATCAGAGGAGTCTTTTTGTTTGAACGTCTGACATGAAGAAAAAGGTATAACACCACCCAAAAAAAAAAGAACTTTCCTGTCGCAAATGTATGAAGGGTGTTTAAAATTTTTGCCAAACTAATTTAATAATTTCCATTAAAAAAACAAATCAGGTTTTAGTGTTTTCTTCTGAAAAGTAAACTTCTCTTTTTATATTACATGTATACAATATATGTATACATGCCTCTGTTCCACCCAGAGTGGAGACAGTCACATGATATGCTCCATTATAGCATACTCGTCACATCATCTCAAAGATTTTCCAATGTCCTACCCGGCATTTTTTCTCAAATATGTTATTTTGATAATAAGAATAATCCACGCATTCCAAAGTACTGAAACACAAGTCCCTGAGACAAGTCAATTTTTTTTAGCTTTAAATAATCCTTCTTTATGGGTATACAATTCACATTAATATTAATTTGTAGACTATTACATGAAGTTACAATGCATAATCATTTTTATTCAGTTTATATATTTAAAAATTATCTTATTGTTATAAACAAGATTTATCAAATAAATTCATCCATGAATATTACCTGCAGATTATAATGGCACCTGTCTTGTCAAATGCTTGTACAATGTCTATCTCTGATCTGTACAGGTATCACATGATCCACCTACCTGTGTTATCTACCTTTCTGGTATTTTACTTCCTGGTCTACTTGCACTGAGGATTTAAATTAGCACTCCTTTTCTTACTTGGCTGTATTCTTATTCATTGTTATTATAAACTACTAGTATCAAGATTACTTCTCTTAAGTACATATATTTTTTAGTTGAAAATTGATAATTAAAAGTGAACATTCAATATAATTTATTTTTAAAACTTATTAAAGTAGCCAGCTGCCTTGTTCATATAATTTACGTACTGAATTGATTAATGAAAATTTATTAGAAGGTCATTTCCCAAGGAATATACCTGTGATGTAAGAGCTCTTATAGTTATAACTGTTCAAAAGTAACTGCCAAGGTTTTTTTTTAACAAGAGGGTTAAACTCTAAGGCCAAGGTCGAAAGGTCAAAAATAGTTATACCAATTGAAAGGTCTTGTCACCATGAATACACATATGAAGTATGAAAGCCCTAACCACCAACAGTTCAAAAGTTATGTCAAAGTTTACTGGTTAAGGTTTGGTAGTTTTTGTAAAAGAAGACCAAATTCCAAGGTCAAGAAATAATATTTGGTGGTACCAAAAAAAAGGCCTTGTCACGTGGAATACAAGGTCTGTGAAATATGAAAGCCATACCCAGTCAAAAGTCATAGACAAGCTTATTTAAAGTTTTTGTAGACAATCACAAATAGATAAACAGACAGATGTACAAAACAAAAACTCATCTACCCACAATATCTCCATTACTGGGGCATAGTAAGACAGCACTTATGGTGAAACCTTCCTCATGTAGTACAAAATAAAGTTTCTCTAAATCATGTTTGCATCTAGAAAGGAATGTCACAGGAAATGACTTGCTTTTAATTTTCAAAAAATCAGATATTAATTGCTTTTGAAAAACAAGATGACCATATAGTTACTAATGTTACTTTATTAAAATAAATTCCATTTATAGTGAAGATTCGAATTTCATTGATCATGGCACAGTTGGGGGGGAGGTAGTTTGACATAATCTCAATGAAAAATAACAAAATTGTCTTTTGGATTGTATAAATAATTAAATATATGCATTATGTGCTACAAAATCTGATCTTTATCATCAATCTTTGTCAGCCATGCACAGGACGTTCCAGAGGGACTTGTATCTACTGAGGTTGAACACACTAAGGGAGTATGCCAAGTCCCTAAACAACAGCATGAATCCCATCTCATCTGATCCCACCGAGCCTCTTAAACACAATGCTAAGGTCTGTATTGTGTTATAGTACAAGTGACACCAAGCCACTCAAACTCAATGCTCACGTCTGTATTGTGTTCTAGTACAAGTGACACCAAACCACTCAAACTCAATGCTAAGGTCTGTATTGTGCAATAGTACAAGTGACACCAAGCCACTCAAACTCAATGCTCACGTCTGTATTGTGTTCTAGTACAAGTGACACCAAGCCACTCAAACTCAATGCTCAGGTCTGTATTGTGTTATAGTACAAGTGATCTCATCTGATCCCACCGGGCCACTCAAACTCAATGCTCACGACTGTATTGTGTTATAGTACAAGTGACACCAAGCCACACAAACTCAATGCTCAGGTCCGTATTGTGTTATAGTACAAGTGATCTCATCTGATCCCACCGGGCCACTCAAACTCAATGCTCACGACTGTATTGTGTTATAGTACAAGTGATCTCATCCTATCCCACCGGGCCACTCAAACTCAATGCTCACGACTGTATTGTGTTATAGTACAAGTGATCTCATCTGATCCCACCAAGCCACTCAAACTCAATGCTCACGACTGTATTGTGTTATAGTACAAATGACACCGAGCCACTCAAACTCAATTCTCAGGTCTGTGTTGTGTTATAGTACAAGTGACACCGAGCCACTCAAATGCAATGCTCAGGTCTGTATTTTGTTATAGTGCAAGTGACACCGAGCCACTCAAACTCAATGCTCAGGTCTGTACTGTGTTTTAGTACAAGTGACACCAAGCCACACAAACTCAATGCTCACGTCTGTATTGTGTTAAAGTACAAGTGACACCAAGCCACTCAAACTCAATGCTCACGTCTGTATTGTGTTATAGTACAAGTGACACCAAGCCACTCAAACTCAACGCTCAGGTCTGTATTGTGTTTTAGTACAAGTGACACCAAGCCACTCAAACTCAATGCTCACGTCTGTATTGTGTTTTAGTACAAGTGACACCAAGCAACACAAACTCAATGCTCACGTCTGTATTGTGTTATAGTACAAGTGACACCAAGCCACTCAAACTCAATGCTCACGTCTGTATTGTGTTCTAGTACAAATGACACCAAGCCACTCAAACTCAATGCTCAGGTCTGTATTGTGTTCTAGTACAAGTGACACCAAGCCACTCAAACTCAATGCTCACGTCTGTATTGTGTTATAATACAAGTGACACCAAGCCACTCAAACTCAACGCTCACGTCTGTATTATGTTATAGTACAAGTGACACCCAGCCACTCAAACTCAATGCTCAGGTCTGTATTGTGTTCTAGTACAAGTGACACCAAGCCACTCAAACTCAATGCTCACGTCTGTATTGTGTAATAGTACAAGTGACACCAAGCCACTCAAACTCAATACTCAGTTAGTATTGTGTTATAGTACAAGTGACACCAAGCCACACAAACTCAATGCTCAGGTCTGTATTGTGTTATAGTACAAGTGACACCAAACCACTCAAACTCAATGCTCACGTCTGTATTGTGTTATAGTACAAGTGACACAAAACCACTCAAACTCAATGCTCACGTCTGTATTGTGTTATAGTACAAGTGACACCAAGCCACTCAAACTCAATGCCCACGTCTGTATTGTGTTATAGTACAAGTGACACCAAGCCACTCAAACTCAATGCACAGTTCTGTATTGTGTTATAGTACAAGTGACACCAAGCCACTCAAACTCAATGCCCAGTTCTGTATTGTGTTATAGTACAAGTGACACCAAGCCACTCAAACTCAGTGTTAAGGTCTGAATTGTATTATAGTACAAGTGACACCAAGCCATTCAAACTCAGTGTTAAGGTCTGATTTGTGTTATAGTACAAGTGACACCAAGCCACTCAAACTCAGTGTTAAGGTCTGATTTGTGTTATAGTACAAGTGACACCAAGCCATTCAAACTCAATGTTCACGTCTGTATTGTGTTATAGTACAAGTGACACCAAGCCACTCAAACTCAATGATCAGGTCTGTATTGTGTTATAGTACAAGTGATCTCTTCTGATCCAACCAAGCCACTCAAACTCAATGCTCAAGTCCGTATTAAGTTATAGTACAAGTGATCTCATCTGATCCCACCAAGCCACTCAAACTAAATGCTCACGTCTGTATTGTGTTATAGTACAAGTGACACCAAGCCACTCAAACTCAATGCTCGGGTCTGTATTGTGTTATAGTACAAGTGACACCAAGCCACTCAAACTCAATGTCCAGGTCTGTATTGTGTTATAGTACAAGTGACACCAAGCCACTCAAACTCAATGCCCAGTTCTGTATTGTGTTATAGTACAAGTGACACCAAGCCACTCAAACTCAATGCTTACGTCTGTATTGTGTTATAGTACAAGTGACACCGAGCCACTCAAACTCAATGCTCACGTCTGTATTGTGTTATAGTACAAGTGACACCAAACCACTCAAACTCAATGCTCACGTCTGTATTGTGTTATAGTACAAGTGACACCAAGCCACACAAACTCAATGCTCACGTCTGTATTGTGTTATAGTACAAGTGACACCGAGCCACTCAAACTCAATGCCCAGTTCTGTATTGTGTTATAGTACAAGTGACACCAAGCCACTCAAACTCAATGCTCAGGTCTGTATTGTGTTATAGTACAAGTGACACCAAACCACTCAAACTCAATGCTCACGTCTGTATTGTGTTATAGTACAAGTGACACCAAACCACTCAAACTCAATGTTCAGGTCTGTATTGTGTTATAGTACAAGTGACACCAAGCCACTCAAACTCAATGCTCAGGTCTGTATTGTGTTATAGTACAAGTGACACCAAGCCACACAAACTCAATGCTCACGTCTCTATTGTGTTATAGTACAAGTGACACCAAGCCACTCAAACTCAATGCACAGGTCTGTATTGTGTTATATTACAAGTGACACCAAGCCACTCAAACTCAATGCTCACGTCTGTATTGTGTTATAGTACAAGTGACACTAAGCCATTCAAACTCAGTGCCCAGTTCTGTAATGTGTTATAGTACAAGTGACACCAAGCCATTCAAACTCAGTGCCCAGTTCTGTATTGTGTTAAAGTACAAGTGACACCAAGCCACTCAAACTCAATGCTCACGTCTGTATTCTGTTATAGTACAAGTGACACCGAGCCACTCAAACTCAATGCCCACGTCTGTATTGTGTTATAGTACAAGTGACACCAAGCCACTCAAACTCAATGCCCACGTCTGTATTGTGTTATAGTACAAGTGACACCAAGCCACTCAAACTCAATGCTCAGGTCTGTATTGTGTTATAGTACAAGTGACACCAAACCACTCAAACTCAATGCTCACGTCTGTATTGTGTTCTAGTACAAGTGACACCAAACCACTCAAACTCAATGCTCACGTCTGTATTGTGTTATAGTACAAGTGACACCGAGCCACTCAAACTCAATGCTCACGTCTGTATTGTGTTATAGTACAAGTGACACCAAGCCACACAAACTCAATGCTCACGTCTCTATTGTGTTATAGTACAAGTGACACCAAGCCACTCAAACTCAGTGCCCAGTTCTGTAATGTGTTATATTACAAGTGACACCAAGCCACTCAAACTCAATGCTCACGTCTGTATTGTGTTATAGTACAAGTGACACTAAGCCATTCAAACTCAGTGCCCAGTTCTGTAATGTGTTATAGTACAAGTGACACCAAGCCATTCAAACTCAGTGCCCAGTTCTGTATTGTGTTAAAGTACAAGTGACACCAAGCCACTCAAACTCAATGCTCACGTCTGTATTCTGTTATAGTACAAGTGACACCGAGCCACTCAAACTCAATGCCCACGTCTGTATTGTGTTATAGTACAAGTGTCACCAAGCCACTCAAACTCAATGCCCACGTCTGTATTGTGTTATAGTACAAGTGACACCAAGCCACTCAAACTCAATGCTCACGTCTGTATTGTGTTATAGTACAAGTGACACCAAACCACTCAAACTCAATGCTCACGTCTGTATTGTGTTCTAGTACAAGTGACACCAAACCACTCAAACTCAATGCTCACGTCTGTATTCTGTTATAGTACAAGTGACACCGAGCCACTCAAACTCAATGCTCACGTCTGTATTCTGTTATAGTACAAGTGACACCGAGCCACTCAAACTCAATGCCCACGTCTGTATTGTGTTATAGTACAAGTGACACCAAGCCACTCAAACTCAATGCACAGTTCTGTATTGTGTTATAGTACAAGTGACACTAAGCCACTCAAACTCAGTGTTAAGGTCTGAATTGTATTATAGTACAAGTGACACCAATCCACTCAAACTCAGTGTTAAGGTCTGAATTGTGTTATAGTACAAGTGACACCAAGCCACTCAAACTCAGTGTTAAGGTCTGAATTGTGTTTTAGTACAAGTGACACCAAGCCACTCAAACTCAATGCTCAGGTCTGTATTGTGTTATAGTACAAGTGACACCAAGCCACTCAAACTCAGTGTTAAGGTCTGAATTGTATTATAGTACAAGTGACACCAAGCCATTCAAACTCAGTGTTTAGGTCTGAATTGTGTTATAGTACAAGTGACACCAAGCCACTCAAACTCAATGATCAGGTCTGTATTGTGTTATAGTACAAGTGATCTCATCTGATCCAACCAAGCCACTCAAACTCAATGCTCAAGTCCGTATTAAGTTATAGTACAAGTGATTTCATCTGATCCCACCGAGCCACTCAAACTAAATGCTCACGTCTGTATTGTGTTATAGTACAAGTGACACCAAGCCACTCAAACTCAATGCTCGGGTCTGTATTGTGTTATAGTACAAGTGACACCAAGCCACTCAAACTCAATGTCCACGTCTGTATTGTGTTATAGTACAAGTGACACCAAGCCACTCAAACTCAATGCCCAGTTCTGTATTGTGTTATAGTACAAGTGACACCAAGCCACTCAAAATCAATGCTCACGTCTGTATTGTGTTATAGTACAAGTGACACCGAGCCACTCAAACTCAATGCTCACGTCTGTATTGTGTTATAGTACAAGTGACACCAAGCCACTCAAACTCAATGCTCACGTCTGTATTGTGTTATAGTACAAGTGACACCGAGCCACTCAAACTCAATGCTCACGTCTGTATTGTGTGATAGTACAAGTGACACCAAGCCACTCAAACTCAATGCTCACGTCTGTATTGTGTTCTAGTACAAGTGACACCAAGCCACTCAAACTCAATGCTAAGGACTGTATTGTGTTATAGTACAAGTGACACCAAGCCACTCAAACTCAATGCCCAGTTCTGTATTGTGTTATAGTACAAGTGACACCAAGCCACTCAAACTCAATGCTCACGTCTGTATTGTGTTATAGTACAAGTGACACCGAGCCACTCAAACTCAATGCTCACGTCTGTATTGTGTTATAGTACAAGTAACACCAAGCCACATAAACTCAATGCTCACGTCTGTATTGTGTTATAGTACAGGTGACACCAAGCCACTCAAACTCAATGCCCAGTTCTGTATTGTGTTATAGTACAAGTGACACCAAGCCACTCAAACTCAATGCTCAGGTCTGTATTGTGTTATAGTACAAGTGACACCAAACCACTCAAACTCAATGCTCAGGTCTGTATTGTGTTCTAGTACAAGTGACACCAAACCACTCAAACTCAATGCTCACGTCTGTATTGTGTTATAGTACAAGTGACACCGAGCCACTCAAACTCAATGCTCACGTCTGTATTGTGTTATAGTACAAGTGACACCAAGCCACACAAACTCAATGCTCACGTCTCTATTTTGTTATGGTACAAGTGACACCAAACCACTCAAACTCAATGCTCACGTCTGTATTGTTATAGTGCAAGTGACACCATACCACTCAAACTCAATGCTCACGTCTGTATTGTGTTATAGTACAAGTGACACCAAACCACTCAAACTCAATGCTCACGTCTGTATTGTGTTATAGTACAAGTGACACCGAGCCACTCAAACTCAATGCTCACGTCTGTATTGTGTTATAGTACAAGTGACACCAAGCCACTCAAACTCAATGCTCAGGTCTGTATTGTTTTCTAGTACAAGTGACACCAAGCCACTCAAACTCAATGCTCACGTCTGTATTGTGTTATAGTACAAGTGACACCAAACCACTCAAACTCAATGCTCACGTCCGTATTGTGTTATAGTACAAGTGACACCGAGCCACTCAAACTCGATGCTCAGGTCTGTATTGTTATAGTGCAAGTGACACCATACCACTCAATCTCAATGCTCAGGTCTGTATTGTGTTATAGTACAAGTGACACCAAACCACTCAAACTCAATGCTCACGTCTGTATTGTGTTATAGTACAAGTGACACCGAGCCACTCAAACTCAATGCTCACGTCTGTATTGTTTTATAGTACAAGTGACACCAAGCCACTCAAACTCAATGCTCAGGTCTGTATTGTTTTCTAGTACAAGTGACACCAAGCCACTCAAAATCAATGCTCACGTCTGTATTGTGTTATAGTACAAGTGACACCAAACCACTCAAACTCAATGCTCACGTCCGTATTGTGTTATAGTACAAGTGACACCAAGCCACTCAAACTCGATGCTCAGGTCTGTATTGTGTTATAGTACAAGTGACACCAAGCCACTCAAACTCAATGCTCACGTCTGTATTGTGTTATAGTACAAGTGACACCGAGCCACTCAAACTCAGTGTTAAGGTCTGAATTGTGTTATAGTACAAGTGACACCAAGCCACTCAAACTCAATGTTCAGGTCTGTATTGTGTTATAGTACAAGTGACACCAAGCCACTCAAACTCAATGCTCACGTCTGTATTGTTATAGTGCAAGTGACACCATACCACTCAAACTCAATGCTCACGTCTGTATTGTGTTATAGTACAAGTGACACCAAACCACTCAAACTCAATGCTCACGTCTGTATTGTGTTATAGTACAAGTGACACCGAGCCACTCAAACTCAATGCTCACGTCTGTATTGTGTTATAGTACAAGTGACACCAAGCCACTCAAACTCAATGCTCAGGTCTGTATTGTTTTCTAGTACAAGTGACACCAAGCCACTCAAACTCAATGCTCACGTCTGTATTGTGTTATAGTACAAGTGACACCAAACCACTCAAACTCAATGCTCACGTCCGTATTGTGTTATAGTACAAGTGACACCAAGCCACTCAAACTCGATGCTCAGGTCTGTATTGTTATAGTGCAAGTGACACCATACCACTCAAACTCAATGCTCACGTCTGTATTGTGTTATAGTACAAGTGACCTCGAGCCACTCAAACTCAATGCTCACGTCTGTATTGTGTTATAGTACAAGTGACACCGAGCCACTCAAACTCAATGCTCACGTCTGTATTGTTTTATAGTACAAGTGACACCAAGCCACTCAAACTCAATGCTCAGGTCTGTATTGTTTTCTAGTACAAGTGACACCAAGCCACTCAAAATCAATGCTCACGTCTGTATTGTGTTATAGTACAAGTGACACCAAACCACTCAAACTAAATGCTCACGTCCGTATTGTGTTATAGTACAAGTGACACCAAGCCACTCAAACTCGATGCTCAGGTCTGTATTGTGTTATAGTACAAGTGACACCAAGCCACTCAAACTCAATGCTCACGTCTGTATTGTGTTATAGTACAAGTGACACCGAGCCACTCAAACTCAGTGTTAAGGTCTGAATTGTGTTATAGTACAAGTGACACCAAGCCACTCAAACTCAATGTTCAGGTCTGTATTGTGTTATAGTACAAGTGACACCAAGCCACTCAAACTCAATGTTCAGGTGTGTATTGTGTTATAGTACAAGTGACACCAAGCCACTCAAACTCAGTGTTAAGGTCTGAATTGTGTTATAGTACAAGTGACACCAAGCCACTCAAACTCAGTGTTAAGGTCTGTATTGTTATAGTATAAGTGTATCATCTGATCCAACTGAGCCTCACAAACTAAACGCTCAGGTCTGTAGCATATCAGTACATGTGATCTCTACATTTACACATCTCATAGCATTTGACATAATGTAAAATGGTGTAGGGATTAATATTCTCACTGAGGAGAAAAAAGTAGAAAAAGATTGATTACTGTGGCAAATCAAAATATTTATAGGAAGAAGAATTATTCTGAGGCTAATTAATGTAAGCATAAACATTTAATTCAATTATTGATAATTTAATTTTATTTGCAGCACATCATTTGCCTGGGTAAATGATTTAATCCATTATGTTATATGTAACTTGCATACTTCACAATGAGAAACGTCAAAATCGTACTACTCTGTTTGACGTTACTTTTAAAATATGCTAAAGAACTTATTTGGTAATAACCAATATTTGCCCCCCAAATCAAACTTTAATGGAGATATATTTAATTAAGTTCTTAAACAGAAGAGTATATGCTGATTTCAAAGCACTGAATATTTTCATAAGTAATGACGCTATATGTACGTAATGACGTCACAAACATGACGTAAATTTCAGTATTTTATGAATTTTACAGAAAAATGTACACATTTCGTCGATATTTTGAGTAAAAGTCACCGAGCGCATGTGTATTCAGGCTCAATATTTTTATATAATGTGTAGAATGATAATATCTTTGAAATATGTCAATATTGTTTCTGAACAAACTTGCACTCTATAAATTTTAAAGCTAAAATTGTCGAACGTTTGTCCATTTTGTACTCTCTCTGAAAAAGGATATAAAATCGGACTAGTTTGTGACGTCATATAATCAAAAATAATGAATACACTGCTTTGACAATATAATATTTTCTGTTAATTTATATTTCTCATACAATTTATTGAATTCAGTACAATTCAGGAAGTTTTCAAAATTTAACTTTTGTGGGGGCAAATATATGCAATATACCGCAATTAGTTCCTTTATGCCTTTTTTTCAGAGGAAAAATTGTCTCATTGTCTACACTGAAATTAAATTATAAGGAATAAAGCTTATTTAAACTTATATTATATGCTATAAATTAACTTGAGGTAGCTTACGTCTTTATAAACAGCTTCATGGTTTATAAAGCGTAAACTGCCCCAAGCTATGTTATATATCATAAATTAATAACAAAACAAAACGAAATAATTAAGCTTCATTCCTTAAATATTTATGTGGTTATACATGTATGAACATGATACTTTCAGGTACAAGGAATCGGTCCTACCTTCAAACTAAGGGTCAATCTACAGAACAGGTCCCTCAGTCAGCCCTCCACCAGTTTACTGATTACGTTCTTATACGACGAGAAACTGTACTCCTTCAAAAAATCCTTCATTGGGGTCTGTATTCTGCCATTATTTTCATTTCAAACTAAGATCTTCATAAGAAATTATATTTTTTGTTGTAAAATTACAATGTATGATCAGGTGAAATCTGAAAAAAAATTATACTAAATGTCTTTTATTGTTAATCAGGTTCATATGCTGGTTCCCGGCCTGAATTATGCCTTTGAGACGTTTGTTGAATGTTTGAGTGACAAAGGAGTCTCAGACAATATCAAGGTATGGATCGAGACAGAAAT
Source organism: Saccostrea cuccullata (assembly GCF_032062105.1). NCBI lineage: Eukaryota > Metazoa > Mollusca > Bivalvia > Ostreida > Ostreidae > Saccostrea > Saccostrea cuccullata. Next base: position 27,052 of record NW_026929489.1, on the reverse strand, counting down.
TTATTTCGTTTATAAAATGAACAAATAGTGAGCATATGGTAGTGTTACCAATCAACAGATCTAAGGGAGCTTACTTCTCAATGGCACCTGATCCCACCTTTGATGTATTTAAAAGACATCTCTATATGATCTGCTTCCACTTTGTATTGTTTTCTATGGACTTTGAGCTTGACATTACTGTTTATCTTCATATTTCATCATGATAATATGCCTTCATTGTATTTTCATCCTGAATTCTTAATGTTCATGAGTCAAATTGTTTTAAAATAGACTGCTACTTTAAAAAATTTAGAATTCAAACTTTTAATTGTTACACATGTACAAGAATAAGAATATGACCTGCTTTGGTCAGGACTTTGTTTTGAAGGAAGGTTCCCAGGTCCCTTTAATCACTGGAGAATTAGCATGCCCTGCACTGATGTGGAACCTGTGTCTAAAGTCTGCACCAAAAATGAGGATCTCTTTGAATGAACAGTTAAGACTGAATAACTTAACAGCATGTCATAGAAATAACATTGTAACTCACTGAAGACTTGCATGTAATGTTGACAGTAACATTAGGAATGCTACATTTTTTTAAATTTTGTAGAATACGTAAAAAAAATGACTAAGAATTAAAATTAATTACATGTATTAAAAATGATCAAAATAAAAGGTACTTAGAATTTGCATGCTGATCTCTGCCAGACCTAGTAAACTCTGAATTCCTAGAAATAACCTTACTTTACCTAAACAGCTGTGTGTTCTAATCTATGCAAAACGAAAAGAAAATTAACATTAGGATGAAAATTTTTCATCCTTGAGAAAACCTTTTTTAAAGTTCTTCCTTATTCTTGTTAAAGAAAAGTTACATGTACTTCTGTTAATGTTTAAATAACTTATTGGAATCTTAACTGGAATTATTGAAAAGCTGCTATATTACGTATATGAGTATGTCCGAAACATTCCGAATACGAGCGTTCAATATCGAACGCCCCATTGTAAACAAAAAATGTCGTCTGTTCAAATTCTTAGAGCTAAATGAAGTGGCATCTAGGTAAGATGTGTTTACTTTTCACACAAAAATGAAATTATTTATTAAAATATAGTATGTATTAGACCCATTTAAACCTAAAGAAGCAAATCATATCGCTCGGTAGGGTCATCGGAATGATGCGATTTTGAACGCTAACAGGTCAGACGTTAATTTGAATACCGATACAGAAAAATCATTAATTTGAGGAGTTTTTTAGCTGGAATAATAATTATAAATTATGTGGAAATGTTTAAGCTATATAATAAAGGAGTTATTGAACTTATATTTGTGAATATTGGCACTCGTTGGCTGTTCAAATGCACTCGCAAGCTCGTGCATTTTAACAGCCAACTTGTGCCAATATTCACCAGTATAAGTTCAATAACCCTAAAATATTTATTGTTTTAAGGGTGAATATAATATAACCTTATTGATTTGAGTGACGACAAATGATTTTTGTTGGCTTTTTTTATAGTTTTTTTCTTTATTCCGTCCATATGACTTTTTTTTTTGTTACTCTATTGTGGGACAAAAACATAATAAATAAGAAACCGGTAAAGATTGATCATATTTTGCATTCATTTTGTAAAATAGATACACTATTTTCCTTCGTTAAATTAAAATTTAACACTTATTTCTTGTCCATTTTATGTTTGCGTGTTAAATAAATCTGACTAGTGCATCAAGTCTTAACGTAGCCTAAATAAAGGACCTGGCTAGCTCCTGACCCTAAAATTTAGCTGAAAAAAATTTTAGGATCTAAAAAGTTTTATCGACCATAGAACTTACGAAATGATGACTTTAAACGAGACTGCTGATATTCTTGTTTCATCAACTTACTTTTCACTTATTAACCTCGTCTTAGAAATTGTTCATACGTAGAGCATGCTCTTGCATATCTAATCAACTGAGATATATGAGGGGTTATCAAAAAGTTCGTGGACTAGCGCCATTAAATTAAAACCGCTTTAGGTACATCAGTGAATTTTGATATATCTATTCAGCATCATCTTTTCCATCTAAAGAATAAACCATAAATCATATATTTTATTTTTTAATAAATTAGCAATGTTTTTGTAAGCAATGGTATGTTCAGGCGGCGCAACCTCAAACCCGACGTTTTTCCGACCCCTGTGTAACTGAGAAAAACTCTTTTGGTATGAATATTTGACATCCAAAAATCCCATTAATTCAAGTATGTGTTGGGACACTATTGTTCCATAAAATATGAAATTTTCACTTCATTCAGGAATATCTATGAAATTTTATCGCGAATTTTACATGGAATGTCCAAACAAATGATGCCTTAAAAATGACGTAAAAAGAAAGGAGGGGTTTCCTTTTCCAACATTCTATAAAGTTTTGCCCCTGAAAAAACTGGTATAGACCTAATAAAATGTTTAAATTGGCTACAGAGAAATAATATGCATCCAGAATACTTCTCCTCAATGTCAAAATAGATTCAGAGTGAAAAGGGATGCACAATTAATGTCGATTTGTAGTCAGTTGTGAAAATTCAATCACGTCAAAAAATGACGTTGATCATCGGTTGTAGATATTGAACTTCCAAAAGCAAAATATGCTGGCACAATCAAGCAAGGATCTCTCCCAGTGTATAAATCCATTTGAAAATTATATTCATTGAAAGCCGCTGTTCATAACATTGTAAAATCATATAGATAGGGCGGGTTTTAGTCCTTACTCAGCTCCAGGGAATCTCATAAAAAAGTGTATGAGGTAGAAGAGGCAGACATTAATAAAGACCTTGACGTTGTCGGACGTCATGAAAATAAACGACGACAACGCCAGGTGATCATACAATGTTGTATTTGCTTTATAATAATTTGGCAAATAATGAACGTATCAGGCTAAAATTTTCAACATTTCTTTATTTTTTTGTTGTTTTATGTTGCATATAAATTTTGAAAGCACAGACAACATAGTTCTAATTTTATCTACTAAGTCCACGAACTTTTTGATAACCCCTCGTATACACTCCGTATGCAGGTGATGAAGGTATATTACTGCATAAGTACGGGAAGTTAACGATAGAAAAGTTAAAGTCACATCATGTTTATCACATAACTTGGTTGCTAGATTACCATTAAGTATGAAACAGATGTGTCAGACTCTGTGGTATCTTTTATCTCAAGCTCTCCTGGATATATCGTATCGACGTAGGAATGCAAATTACCATTGCTCGTTGACAATACGTCGTCGAGATATCTGAAGGTCGAGTTGAAGGCCACAGCAAGTGTTTTCTTCTTTTCACGCATAAGATTTTGCATAAATTCTGCTTCATATGAATACAAAAATAGGTCTGCTAATAATTGCGCAATTGCTTCCCACGGAAATTCCAATAGATTGTTGGAAGACTTTGTCTCCAAAAACCACATAGATATTGTCAATCAGAAACTCAGGCATCTTCTTGATGTCAATTCAGAGTACTTGTGTGTACAATCAGAATCTTTTTTTAACAAAATAATGAACAATGACTAGGTAAGTCAATTTCGAGTTCCATTTTTATTGAAGAAGCAGCTGTCAATGATATCAGAAAGTCATTTATCGTGAGAAATGATTGTGTATAAAGTTAAAAAGTCGTACGTTTTTAAGCTGTTGATTTTGGTAAAATCTTGTGATTTCAAATTATCCAAAAAAGTTGTTTGGAATGTTTTAGCATCCACATCTGATTCACACCACTTCTTGAATATATAGTTGCGCAGTACTCTTGAAGTCTTTCCTTCAATACTGTCAATATCTTAATGATGAGTAACGAAAGAGGCTTGGTTGATCATTTACTGGAACTCGCAATGTATCTTTGTTTGTAAGGATTCTTATGAAGTTTCGGAATCCAATATATATAAGGTAGTTCAAATTCAATTTGACTCTGTGGAATGTTAAAAATATTCAAAACTGACAAATGATTTTGAAGAATTTTTTCCTTTGAAAGGGAAGTATGAGTAAAAGTAGGATTACCACTGGTAGAATTAAATCCAAGTTCTTCTAGAATACAATTTATATGAGGAGCCTTACAAACAAAGACAATATTGTTAACTGCTTTGTCGGCAGGGACCAGTACGTAATGATCATGTAATCTATCTAATTCTTTTTTTCACTTCTGGTTTATTGAACGCAGAAGGATAGATAGTTTTCATATTGTCCCTCAATCTTTTAATACTGACTTTAACATGAATCTGATACACTAAATTCATTCTGACAAAGTGTCAACGTCTTCTTTTTCGTATCTGGCCCATCGTCGGCGTAATTTTCAACAGAATCCATAATATTAATGAAATTATGACGCCAGTTGAAGGATCGGGGTTCTCTATATTTAGGACCTTTCATCTCTTATCACCACTGATTTTATTACCCTCAAAGACTTTGATCTTCCATGTTTACAAATTTAGAGTATTTGTTTATTAAGAATTACATGTTGGAATACAAAAGGGGGGGGGTAGAATACTTAGAAAATATATCCTTGTGCCCCTTCAATAAAATGCCTGATGATCATTTTTGGGCTTGTCAAGGACATTTTGATAGTGCATAGTCCAAACTAAAATTGCTTCCTATGGGCCAGCTGGGAAGTGACTGAGAGATAAAACTCCACCATAAAACCTAATCTTTTATTTTGTATAATACAGAACATATTGGATTTTTCATTCATTTTACATTTAAAACTTAGAGAATTTTTCTTGTCCGTATTATATAATATGTGTGTCTTAAAGATTTTAAAGACGGTCTATTTGAAAGAATAGCCTCTCTGTGAAATTTTATGTCCACAGAGATGATCAAGCTGTTAATAACTTTTTCATTGCAGATATTTTATTTTTTTCACTTGCCCTTTCTTATATTCAGCAACAAACAGATTGTCACATGTGTCTGTACATAGTCCTATTGGATAATTAACCAGTCCACAGCCTATGTAACAGAGGAACTGTCCATTCTGGTCTATGATGTGAACACGGTCATTGTTACGATCAGCTATAAGGATGTGACACTGACTGTCTGTGGTGATTCCTCGTGGATTGAATGGTTTGTCTTTGTGAGCAGGAGTTTGTCCAGTGTACCTGAATCTCAGTTTTCCGGCCTGATTAGTCACCACTACTGCATTAGCTCCACAGTCAGACACACATATATCCAGGTTTTTGTTTTCAACAATATAATCAGAATAAGATGAATGGAGAGGTTTACCTTTATCATCAAACTGAATGGTTTGTTTCTCTGTGGAGCCAGAGTAACGGACAACTTTTGTTTGTTTTTTATCATCACTGCGCATGATAACCAGAAGATCACCAGAAGAGGTATTACAGACACATTTAGGATTCCAGTTCTGTAGTCTGATCACTTCCTCTATTTTCTCATTCTTCACAATGTTCACAGTTCTATCAATGTAAACAGTATAAACTAGATCTCCACTTTTTGTAATTGCGATGTCCCAAGGTCTGTTCCCTGACTTGGTTGTGATTGACTTGAGTAGTGATCCCTTATTGATACTGTACAGTTTTATGGTGCTGTCACTGCCACCTGTCCAGATTTCTTCATCACTCAGACAGGCCACATTGCAAAGGTTTCCTTTAAACTGAGTGTTTATGGTGGTGACAGTCTGTGGTTCATCTAACAGCTGTTTGACTGCAGGAGTGGATCCAGCTTCTGGTGACTTCTGCTTTGTATTCATGCTAAAACCATGTTTATCCAAAGTGAGGGAACTTGGTGATAAGGCTCCAAACAGTTGGCGCATTTCTACTTCTTGGATTTTGCCTTGTGTAAATTTAGGTGAAGATAACACAATTTTTTCTGGTAGATTTTTATATCTTTCTATATTAACAGATTTTAGATTAAGAAGCTTTGACATTTCATTAGATTCTACAACAGTACAGGATGAATTTATTTCTTCCTCGATGTCAAACATTGTCTTGTTTATTTCATCCAGATGTTTTTGTACAGTTTGTAACTGTGTGTTTTTCATCTCATCAACTTCAGCTTTAAATTTCTTGACAAGTTTGTCAATTTCTCTGTGCCAGTCCTCTCCTTGTTTTGTTATGGCTGTTGAGAGATCTCCATATTCCTTTTCTAATTGACTCATTCTGTTTTGTACATCAGAGGCAATTTCCTGGTATGTTGGATAAATTGTATCATTTACTTCAGCTAGTTCTCTGTTGATCTTTTCTTTTTTCTTTTCTAAAACTTGTAAGATTTTCAATAATTTATGACCAAGATGTTGATCTGAAGCAAGGCAGTTGACACACACAGGAATGTCACATTGCTTACAATACATTTCACATCGTTCTTTGACATGAGATATGCATGCAGGGTAGAGGAGGGTGGTTTTCCTAAGAGTAAATGTAACAACATCATGTTTTTTAAATTGATCAGATATCATGTGTTTTCCTACACAAGCTGTACACAGATTGACAAGACATGTATCACAGTGCATCTGTACCACAGCGGTCTCACACAGGTCACATTGCATCACATCTTGGGCACTGGTACGGGAGTCCATGATCAAAGTAAACCTAGTATGGAAAAATAAGCATTTGTAAAATATCTTAATAAAATAAACACTTTTAATTACTTATATTCAACATTTACATAAGCAAATTCAAAGAATCGTGGTCTTTGAGCAGTCGGGAACTTATTTTGTTGAATATGACACATTAAACTGTTCATTGAGCTAATAAGCTTAAGGGACCTTTTCTGGCTCTAGGGCCATAAAAGCTATATGGCCCTGGAGCCTGGTCACATTTTGTCCAGTGTCCTTTCATCTCTCTGCAAACAATTTTAACTTCTTCTCAAGAACCAGAGGGAAGTGTAGAATAAAAGGATTATGTGTGGTTTGTTGCATAATTTTGCCCCACAAAAAGTTCAAATTTGAAAATTTATTGAAATGTGTTGAATTGTATATTGTATGAGAAATCTAAATAAACATTTTTCTTATAGTTTTCAATCAGGTTATTGATAATTTTTAGCTCACCTGATCACATTTTGTCCGGCGTCCGTCTGTTTAGCTGTCCGTCCGTCTGTAATTTTTCACATTTTCAACTTCTCAAGAACCGCTGGGCCAGTTTCAACCAAACTTGCAACAAAGCCTCCTTTGGTAAAGGGAATTCAAATTTGTTCAAATGAAGGAACATGCCTTCATTAAAAGGGAGATAATTGGGAATTAATGAAACTTTGGTGGCATGTTTTAAAAATCTTATTCTCAAGAAAAAATAAGCCAGTAAAGATGATACTTATCGGGAAACATCTTTAAGTAGTGTAGATTCAAGTTTCTTAAAATCATGACCCCCAGGGTTAGGGCGGGGCCACAATAGCCAACCAAAGTTTTACATAGAAATATATAGGGGATTCTTTAAAAACTTCTTCACAAGAACAGCAAACCCATAATTGATCAAGTTTGTTCAATCCATGGCACCCGGGGGTAAGGCGGGGTTAAAATAACTGATCAAAGTTTTACATAGAAATATATAGGAAAATTCTTTAAAAATATTCTTCTCAAGAATAACACGGCAATAATTGATCATATTTATATGGAAGCATTCTCAGGTAGTGTAGATTCAAGATTCAAATCATGACCCCTGAGAGTCATGGCCGACCAAAGTTTGACATATAAATATATATGAAATTCTTTAAAAATCTTCTTCTAAAGAACAGCAAACCCATAATTGATTATATTTATAAGGAAGCATCCTCAGATAGTGTAGATTCAAGTTTGTTCAAATCATCTTGCCCATGGTATTTTTAAAAAATTATCTCATTGTTATAAGCAAGAATTGTCAAATAAATTCATCAATGAATGTTACCTGTAGATTTAAATGGCGTCTGTCTTGTCGGCCATAAACAGAAAAAAACAGTCTGTCACTATGCACAAATATCTCATGACCCTGATAAGCTTTTTCACTTCCTTGTTAGTATGTACTGAAGAATTGAAGTTCATATTCATATAAGCCCCAGTTAAAATAAAACCTAGAGCGAAAAAGACATATTTGGACTTGATACGTATTACATTTGACATAATTTTCATATTTTTTGACAAAAGTTGCGTGAGGTATAATGTTTTGGCCCGTCAGTCAGTCCTGATTTATTCCTGTTCAAATCCAATGTCAACTTCTTGTTTATCTGTTCATATGCTCAAAACTGAACTTGTGTATATCAACATGATAGTGTATAAACACATCATAGCAGGGGAATTACTAATAAGCACTGGCTCTCAGACTTCTTATTCTTTTATATGGAGGTTTGAAATGGATTTTTTTATAAAAACTACAATTTTCAACTCAAAAATTAACAGACTTGTGTTTTGTCATGGTATAACAATATACCTGGCTACACATTGTAACCTGTATTTTGTATTTTTCTCAACGATGCACAGGACGTTCCAGGGGAATTTTGATCTACTGATGTTGAAACACTGAGGGAGTATGCCAAGTCTCTAGACAAAAGCATGAATCCCATCTAATCTGATCCCACCGAGCCTCTTAAACTCAATGCTTAGGTCCGTATTGTGTTATAGTACAAGTGATCTCATCTGATCCCACCGAGCCTCTCAAACTCAATGCTCAGGTCTGTATTGTGTTATAGTACAAGTGACACCAAGACATTCGAACTCAATGCTCAGGTCTGTAGCAGTTTTATAGTACAAGTGACACCGAGCCACTCAAACTCAATGCTCAGGTCTGTATTGTGTTAAAGTACAAGTGACACCGAGCCACTCAAACTCAATGCTCAAGTGTGTATTGTGTTAAAGTACAAGTGACACCAAGCCACTCAAACTCAATACTCAGTTCTGTATTGTGTTATAGTACAAGTGACACCAAACCACACAAACTCAATGCTCAAATGTGTATTGTGTTAAAGTACAAGTGACACCAAGCCACTCGAACTCAATGCTCACGTCTGTATTGTGTTCTAGTACAAGTGACACCGAGCCACACAAACTCAATGCTCAGGTCTGTATTGTGTTCTAGTACAAGTGACACCAATCCACTCAAACTCAATACTCAGTTCTGTATTGTGTTATAGTACAAGTGACACCAAGCCACTCAAACTCAATGCTCACGTCTGTATTGTGTTATAGTACAAGTGACACCAAGCCACTCAAACTCAATGCTCACGTCTGTATTGTGTTCTAGTACAAGTGACACCAAGCCACTCAAACTCAATACTCAGTTCTGTATTGTGTTATAGTACAAGTGACGTCGAGCCACTCAAACTCAATGCTCACGTCTGTATTGTGTTATAGTACAAGTGACACCGAGCCACTCAAACTCAATGCTCACGTCTGTATTGTGTTCTAGTACAAGTGACACCAAGCCACTCAAACTCAATACTCAGTTCTGTATTGTGTTATAGTACAAGTGACTTCGAGCCACTCAAACTCAATGCTCACGTCTGTATTGTGTTATAGTACAAGTGACACCGAGCCACTCAAACTCAATGCTCACGTCTGTATTGTGTTCTAGTACAAGTGACACCAAGCCACTCAAACTCAATTCTCAGTTCTGTATTGTGTTATAGTACAAGTGACACCAAGCCACTCAAACTCAACGCTCAGGTCTGTATTGTGTTATAGTACAAGTGTCACCAAACCACTCAAACTCAATGCTCACGTCTGTATTGTGTTCTAGTACAAGTGACACCAAGCCACTCAAACTCAATACTCAGTTCTGTATTGTGTTATAGTACAAGTGACACCAAGCCACTCAAACTCAATGCCCAGTTCTGTATTGTGTTCTAGTACAAGTGACACCAAGCCACTCAAACTCAATGCTCACGTCTGTATTGTATTATAGTACAAGTGACACTGAGCCACTCAAACTCAATGCTCAGGTCTGTAATGTACATAATCGTATATACATGTATCATATAGCATTGCTATTACACTAAAGGTGCATAGCTACATTTCATAGCTACATGGTTTCAATTCTGAATGATTCCTGCAATTGTTTTTCTATCCTTAAACCACAAAAGTAGATCTATTATTTCCAAATATCCTGTATATTGAATTTGGTTCTTTAAATTATCCTTACTTTTAAATTGATTATAAAGAAAAATTATTCTGAGGCTACTAAAGGGATTAGTAAAATTTAATGCAAATAATTCTAAATAATAAATGCTTATATTTGTATGAACATGATACTTTCAGGTCCAAGGAATCGGTCCTACTTTTAAACTAACAGTCAATCTACAGAACACGTCCCTCAGTCAGCCGTCCACCAGTTTACTGATTACGTTCTTATACGACGAGAAACTGTACGCCTTCAAAAAATCCTTCATTGAGCTCTCTATTCTGCTATAATTTTAATTTAAAGCTTAGCTGTTTATTAAATTTTTTCTGGTGTAAAATTACAGTGCATGAGATGAAAATCTAAGATTTCTAAATGTCTTTCAATGTTTATCAGGTGCCTATGCTGGTTCCCGGTCTGAATTATGCCTTTGAGACGTTTGTTGAATGTTTGAGTGACAAAGGGGTCTCAGGTAATATTAAGGTATCGAAAATGAAATTTATAAAGATTAATAAACCAAATTATCTGTATTTAGAGCATACAGTGGGTGTTACCAATCAACAGATTTAAAGGATGCTTACTTCTCAATGGCACCTGATCCCACCTTTTATGTATTAAATTAAGATGTCTGTGTTTGCTCTGCTCCCATTTTTAGATCACCAGTTTAAACCTATTGCTATCCGTTTTCGTCTGTCGTCGTGCGTCGTGCGTTGTGCGTTAGAATTTGAACATTTTCAGCTTCTTGTCTGCAACCACTGCACCAATTTCAACCAAATTTGACAAAAAGCATCTATGGGTAAAGGGGAACAAAAATTGTGAATTTCCTTACCCCTGCCCCCCTGGGGCCTGAGAGGTGGGGCCCAAACCACTAAAATTAATGCAATCATGAAAAATCTTCTTCTTTACTCCTGGATATAGGGCAGTCAAACTGTTTGCATGATTGTAATAATCAATGAGTACTCTACCAAAATTGTGAAATTCATGGCCCTGGGGTCAGGGGTTCTAGTGCTAGGGCGGGGCTAAATAATTAGGTAGTGAAAATGCATTATTTCTTTGAAAATCTTCTTCTCTGCCCCTGGGTATTAAATAAACCAACTAAATACATATTTATGATGAGCAAGAGTGCCTCTACCAAAATTGTGAATTTTATGGCCCCAGGGTCAGGGGTTCTGGTGTTAAGGGGGGGGGGCTCTATTGATTATATAGTGAAAATACATGAATTCTTTGAAAATCTTCTTCTCTGCTCCTGGGTATTAAATAAACTAACTATGTGCATAGTTATGATGAGCAAGAGTTCCTCTACCAAAATTGTGAATTTTATGGCCCCATGGTCAGGGTTTCTGGTGTTAGGGCGGGGCTCTATTGATTATATAGTGAAAATACATGAACTTTTTGAAAATCTTCTTCTCTGCTCCTGGGTATTAAAAAAAACTAAGTACATAGTTATGATGAGCAAGAGTGCCTCTACCAAAATTGTGAATTTTATGGCCCCAGGGTCAGGGGTTCTGGTGTTAGGGCGGGACTATATAGATTATATAGTGAAAATGCATTATTTCTTTGAAAATCTTCTTCTCTGCTCCTGGGTATTAAATAAACTAACTAAGTGCATAGTTATGATGAGCAAGAGTGCCTCTACCAACATTGTGAATTTTATGGCCCCAGGGTCAGGGTTTCTGGTGTTAGGGCGGGGCTCTATTGATTATATAGTGAAAATACATGAATTCTTTGAAAATCTTCTTCTCTGCTCCTAGGAATTAATTAAACTAACTAAGTACATAGTTATGATGAGCAGGAATGCCTCTTTCAAAATTGTATATTTTATAGCCCCAGGGTCAGGGGTTCTGGTGTCAGGGCAGGGCTCTATTGATTATATAGTGAAAATACATTAAGTCTTTGAAAATTTTCTTTTCTGCTCCAGGGTATTAAGCAGATGAAATACCTTTATAGTTATGATGGACAAGGGCCTTAATCTTCCAGAATTGTGAATTTCAAGGCCACAGGGTCAGGGGTACCATAGAAGGGGAGGGGGCTGTACTTATATACTGAAAATATGAATGAATGGTTTGAAATCTGCTCCTTGGTATAAATCAAATATCAAGGCCTAAGGGTCAGGGGTTCATGTGTGGTAGGGGCACTACTGATTATTGCTGAATATTACTGATTAGTTGAAATGCACTTTTTGCTCCCCTACCCTGGGTATGGGCATTAAGTAAACAAACTAATCAACTGCTAAGTGTATTGTTATGATGATCAATGGTGCCTCTTTCAAAATTGTGAATGCCATAGCATCTGGCTTAAAACATGAATCAAATTCAATCACTGGAAAGTTGTTGCATAATGCTCAGGTGACCTATAAGGCCCATGGGCCTCTTGTTAGCTCACCTCAACGAAGTTGGGGGAGCTTATGTAATACCCTCGGCGTTGGCGTCGGTGTCGGTGTCGGCGTCGGCGTCGATGTCGGTGTCGGCGTCCCAGGTTAAGGTTAAGTTTATGGAGCAGTTTTCTTGTTAACTATTTCTATGTCCTATATGGATTAGACATGCATGGAAGATGGTTCTAGATGTGTTTCGTTGCATCAAAGTTTCAGATGCTGCAATTTCAGCAAAGGAATGACCAGGTTAATGTTTTTGGAGCAGGTTAATATTTTTGGTGCAGTTTTTGGTGTAGGTTTCATTTCCAAGTAACTATAAGCCCTATGTTGACCAAACTTGCATGGATGATACATCTAAGGATGCAAACTACCGGGCTTGCTTCGGATGCTGAATCTGACCTTCATTTTCCGGTTGAGTGAACAGGTTAAAGTTTTTGGTGCAGGTTTCATTTCCAAGTAACTATAAGCCCTATGTTGACCAAACTTGCATGGATGATACATCTAAGGATGCACACTACCAGCCTTGCGTCGGATGCTGAGTCTGACCTACATTTTCCGGTTGAGTGAATAGGTTAAAGTTTTTGGTGTAGGTTTTATTTCCAAGTAACTATAAGCCTTATGTTGACCAAACTTGCATGGATGATACAACTAAGGATGCACACTACCGGGCTTGCTTCGGATGCTGAATCTGACGTACATTTTCTTGTTGAGTGAACAGGTAAAAGTTTTTGCTGAGGTTTCATTTCCAAGTAACTATAAGCCCTATGTTGACCAAATTTGCATGGATGATACATCTAAGGATGCATACTACCAGGCTTGCTTCAGATGCTGACTCTGACCTACTTTTTGTGGATGAGTGAAAATGTTAGTTTTTGATGCATGTTTCATTTCCAATTAACTATGATCCCTATAATGAGCAAACATGCATGGACGATACATCTTAGGATGCAAACTAATGGACTTGCTTCAGATGCTGAATTTGACATACATTTTTCAGATAATAGACCAGGTAAAAGTTATGGGTTCAGGTCTATTTCCAAAAAAACTATAAGGCTTACATAACATTGTATAAACCAAACTTGCACAAATGTTGCATCAAGAGATGAAAACTCTCAAATTTGCTTCAGATGCTAGATTTCAATTACATTTATATGAAGAATAACTAGTTTATATTTTTAATGTAGGGCCTCTATTTCAAAGTAACAGATCAGAATTGCTTTAACATTTTCATTTTTGGAATGTACACTTCTTGTTGGTTGTGTGACTTTACCTTACTTAAAGACAACATTCGTTGACGTGAGCTCTGTAATCTCTGATTACCTATGTTTATCATTTCAAGTCACTGAGCTTCACAATTGTTTGTTATCACCACATTTCATCATGATTAGATGCCTTTATATGGTTTATCCATCTTTTTGTTTTAATTTTAAATGTTTATTAGTCTTAATTTTAACGTATTTCAATACCTTCAAGTTTTAGAAGTCAAACTTTTAAGTGTTTGAAAAAAACACCTAAGAATTGCAAAAAACCTTGTATACATAAGCTTCATTTATGACCTGTTTTGGTCAGGCATTTGTTTTGAAGGAAGGTTCCCAGGTCCCTATAATCACTGGGGTAATTAGCATGCCCTGCACTGATGTGGAACCTGTGTCTAAAGTCTGCACCAAGAACGAGGATCTCTTTGAAGAAACAGTAAAGACCGCCTAACTTAATAACAGCATGACATAGAAATAACATTGTAACTCAGATAATGGAGACTGATGCATGTAGTGTTGAAAGTAACATTAGGAATACTACATTTTATAATATTTTGCAGAATAGGTAAAAAAAAAAAAGGGGGTGACTAAGAATTAAAATTGATTATTAAAAAGGTACTGAGAGATGCATGCTGATCTCTGCCAGAACCCAGTAAACTCTGAATTCCTAGAAATAACCCTACTTTACCTAAACAGCTGTGTGTTCTAATCTATGCAAAACATAAAGAAAATTAACATTTTCATCCTTGAGGAAACCTTTTTTAAAGTTCTTCCTTATTCTTGAAAGAAGAGTTACATGTACTTCTATTAATGTTTAAATAACTTATTGGAATCTGAACCGGAATTATTGAAAAACTGCTAAGTTACACTTTGGGGGGGTTTGTTGCAGTAAAGTTGTTGTGTATTCAGCAAATTTTTCAGGTAGGCAGTATATTTAATTTGTTAGCTTAGAGTTCTGCTAAAAATCGAACGATCCCTTAAGACAATCTTCAAAATCATACAAGTTTTTTTTTTTTTGGGGGGGGGGGGGGGGGGGGGGGTATTTAGTTCAGTAGGAAAAAGTTTATTTTTCATTGCTTTCTGTTACTGTTGCTCAATGCGAAGTGTAAGATGGATCATTTGTTTGTGTGTTTGTTAGTAACTTATACTTTTTGTATTATAACAGGTGTTTGTTAGTAACATTTACTTTTTGTGTGTTTGTTAGTAACTTATACATTTTGTATTATAACAGGTGTTTGTTAGTAACATTTACTTTTTGTATTATAACAGGTGTTTGTTCTAAAGGACGGGAAGAGTGTTCCTATCATTACAGGCTTAATCAGCATGCCTGTCAGCGAGGGATTGGTGGTGGTCTGAGGTCATCAGAGGTCAACAAAGGTCATACATCTACACCCATGCCAAGCTTATTTTCCCTTTTTGATGTGAATTTCTCTCAGTGAAGAAACATTTTGTGAATTGTAAAATTGTACTTTTATTCCATGATGGAAATATTAAATGACATTCAAAGAACTGTTTATGTGCAATGATAAAATATTGAGATACTGAATATGTAATATTTATTGTTTTAAGGGTGAATGTAATCTTACCTTATTATTTTGAGTGACGAAAAATGATTTTTGTTGTTTTTTTATAGTTTTTTTTTTTCAGTATTCCGTCCATATGACTATTTTTTTGTTACTCTATTGTGCGACAAAAAAAAATAAGATTGTCAGTAAAAATTGTTCATATTTTGCATTCATTTTGTAAAATAGATTTGATACACTATTTTCCTTTGCTAGATTAAAATTTAACATATATTTCTTGTCCATTTTATGTGTGTGTGTTAAATAAGTCTGATAGTGCATCAAGTCTCAACGTTGCCTAAAAATAAAGGACCTAGCTAGCTCCTGACCCTAAAATTTAGCTGAAAACAAAAGTTCTAAGATCTAGTCCGACTTGCAAGCATTTTAGACATGAACTTAACAAACACACATGAATGGTGTAATTTCTGAAACTTTTCCGATTGTGTTAATAGATGAATTAAAAAGAAGCATAAAGGATGATATACTAGTATTCAAATAAAATATTTGTAAATCCAATGTTCTAGATCGCCATATCAATTTAAAATTGTTTGTTTTTAGAGACATGAAGAGATCCTAGTAGCCAATAAATATTTTAGTATCAACTTTTAGACAAATTAAATTAAAATTAGAAAAAACAAAGGTAATTTAACTCAAAAGACTTTGTTTCTTTTGAGTATGTCTGTCAGTCTGTCCCACTCAAATTGGCTTTTGTTAATTTTCACTAAATGCTTATGACATGAAGCTGATTTATGGTATGTGAGTCTATCCTGATGAGTTGCATTTTCATTTTGCTTTATGGATTTTGACAGTATTTCAATCTTTTAATTTTGAAGGCTGGCGCACGCGCCAGGTTTTCAAGCATTTTTTCTGCAGGCTTGCA
Source organism: Saccostrea cuccullata (assembly GCF_032062105.1). Taxonomy (NCBI): domain Eukaryota; kingdom Metazoa; phylum Mollusca; class Bivalvia; order Ostreida; family Ostreidae; genus Saccostrea; species Saccostrea cuccullata. The sequence goes on along the minus strand of NW_026929489.1, from coordinate 10,966 downwards.
AATATTGAGCTGATTTTTGGTATGTAACTTTACCTTGATGAGTTATATATCAAGTTTGCATTTTACACCTGCTGTTAGGGCAATACTCTGAGAGTGCTTGTTTCTTACATGTACATAACCATCTAGGTTCTTCATTTATTTTAACAGTTTAAACTTACAGAAATATTTCTTTTGTCAACATAATTTATATGATATTATGTAATCAGATTTCCATGGGTTATTTGATAGTTAGTATCTCAGTAACCAATTTTTATTTATCCTTGGTTATGATCAAACTGTTATGCTTTTTCACTGCAGAAATTTTATTTTTCTCACTTTCCCTTCATGATTTTCAGCAACAAATAGATTGTCATTTGTGTCTATATACAGTCCTACTGTATTAATCAATCCACAGTCTATGTAACGGAGGAACTGTCCATCCTGGTCTATGATGTGGACACAGTGATTATTATTATCAGCTGTAAGGATGTGACTCTGACTGTCTGTGGTGATTCCTAGTGGACTGAATGGTTGGTTCTTAGGTAGGACGAGCATGTCCAGTGTACCTGAATCTCATTTTCCCGGCCTGATTGACCACCACTACTGCTCTAGCTCCATTGTCAGACACACAGATATCCAGGTTCCTGTTCTCAGTTATTAATATTTCATTACTATGGGATGAATAGAGAGCTTTACCCTCTTCATCAAACTGAATGGTTTGTTTCTCTGTGGAGCCAGAGTAACGGACAACTTTTGTTTGTTCTTTATCATTACTGTACATGATAACCAGGAGGTCACCAGAGGAGGTACTACAAACACCGCGAGGTCTCCCGTTTTGTAGTCTGATCACCTCCTCTATCTTCTCATTCTTCACAATGTTCACATTCTATCAATGTTATCAGTATAAACTAGATCTCCACTTTTTGTCACTGCTATGTCATATGGTGTCTTCCCTGACTTGGTTTTGATTGACTTGAGTAGTGGTCCCTCATTGATGCTGAAGAGTTTCATGGTGTTGGAACTGCCACTTGTCCAAATTTTTTCATTACTCAGACAGGCCACATTGAAAAGCTGTCCAAACCCAGTGTCTGTGGTGGTGATAGTCTCTGGTTCATCAAGCAGTTGTTTGACTGGAGGAGAGAATTCAGCTTCTGGTGATTTTTGTGTTGTCTTCATGCTGTAGCCATGTTTATCTGATGTAAGGGAGCTCCGTGATAAAGTTCCAAACAGTTCGCTGAGATCTTCTCCTTGAATTCTGTCTTGTGTGAATTTTGGCAAATATGACACAATTTTTTCTGGGAGATTTTTATATCTTCTTATTTGAACAGATGCAAATTCAAAAGTCTCTGAAATTACATTGGAGTCTACAACAGTATTAATTGAATCAATTTCATCCTTGATGTCAGACATTGTCTTGTTTATTTCATCCAGATGTTTCTGTAGAGTTTGTAGCTGTGTGTTTTTCATGACATCAGCTTCAGCTTTCAGTTTTTTGACAAGTTTTGTCAATTTCTCTGTGCCAGTCCTCTCCATGTTTTGTTATGGCTGTTGAGAGATCTCCATATTCCTTTTCTAATTGACTCATTCTGTTTTGTACTTCAGAGGCAATGTCCTGGTAGGTGGGGTAAATTGTATCATTTAATTCAGCTAGTTCTTTTGTGATCTTTTCTTTTTTCTTATCTAAAACTTGTAAGATTTTTGATAATTTATGACCAAGATGTTGATCAGAAGCAAGGCAGGTGACACACACAGGAATGTCACATTGGTTACAGAACATTTCACATCGTTCTTTGTCATGAGATATGCATGCAGGGAAGAGGGGGGTAGTTTTTCTCAGAGTAAATTTAACGATTTCATGTTTTTTGGATTCATCAGATATCATGTGTTCTCCCACACAGGCCTTACACAGGTTGACAAGACACGTATCACAGTGCATCTGTACCACAGCGGTCTCACACAGGTCACATCGCATCACGTCCTGGGCACTGGTACGGGGGTCCATCATTGAACTAAGCCTGGTATTGAAAAAAATGGCAATTATTAAAATATTCCTAGAGCACTTCGATAATATAATCAAATCAAACGACTCAATATATACTTTAATTTCAAATGAGGAAATTCAGAGAATTGTAGTCTTGAGATTTAATGGGTTGGAGTGCAATGGTTTATGGCATATTTAAACAGCCTTAAAGCTGTACACGACTCGTAAAAAGGCATACGCCATTCTCGATATAATTATCTACGATACATCAACACTAGAGTATACTTGTCGCATTCGTTACACCTGACTGCTTTGTCACTGGTATCGGCGTGGAATGGCGACCCGTGTTCGTGCTGGTTATCTTGCATTTATACCTTAGTTTACATTTTATTGCAGTTATGTGTATCTTTGTTGTTTGTATACTGCACTGACCTATATAATTGTAAATTTATTTGGTATCTTACTTTCCTGCATTTGACGAAGTATTGCGTTATAATTCTATCTACTGAGCCCTGTATAGCATACGTCCGTCTACGACAGTGTCGACTGATTACACTGAACAGTGACGAAATTCTTCCCTTTATATACTGGTCTGCAGAGGAGCGAGAATCTGGAACAAAAATGGCAGACACATTCCTTTTACGAATTGTGTTCAGCTTTAAGCAGATAAGCTCATGTGACTTTTTTGGATCACATTCTGTCTGGCGCCCCTCTATATGTAAACAGTGTCAACTTTAATCTCAAGAACACCTTGGCCAATTGTAACTGAAAACCTAAAGCTACCTTCACAAAAAAGTCCATTCAATTATTAATGAAATTTTTGGCAAGTCCTCTAGCTGCTGTTGCCTCTTAACTTTGTACAAATAATTATACATTACAGACACTGTAAAAGATTCCAAAAGATATGCTAAAATAAACATTACAACTGTTCGATCCTTGCTCGAGTACAACTGATTCACCCATTCACTTTGTCACATTAGTCATGGACCTGTATATATATTGATGTCAATTTCACATTGTGACATCTTAAACATTAAGCAATATATGATATTACACATGCCAGTACAGAACATACAGGTTTATGACTATATCTTTACATTTGCAAATGTTTTCCTTTTTATAACACTACTGAAAGAAATGCAAATAATACCGGTACAGGGTCAAGAGGTCATATATGCATATGGATAAACGTTTGACGTAATTTCTCAGTGACGTCATGAAGGGTCGACGTGCGTTCAGTGGATTTCATACATGCCATTGAGTTTGAAAATTAATGCATTTCACATGTTAAAAGTCACAATCAGGCAAATATAAAGTATGAATAAGTCACAAATGTAAATATAAGTAATAAGGTATCATTTTAAAACATCATCGGGCTATAAATATGGGTTTATACAAGATCAAATTCATCATAAAAGCCTTTCGGGCTTCATGGAATTTAATCTTGTGACCAACCCATATCTATATCCCGATAGATGTTTTAAAATGATACTTTACTTCTTAAATGCATGTCATGATTTCATTTTGATGTGAACTGTTGTTTATGTAAAGGCAGAGATAATTTCGCAAACTTTTTGATCACTCCTATTTTTACCAACCAACCACTTTCCACGGTATCCAAAAGGATTCCACTGGCCAGGCATGCAAAAGTGTAAATTAAATGCCCATTTTCATTGTGTTTTTATGAATGGCACATTACATAACATCACTTGTCTGAATTAAGATATAAATTTAAATAATTGTTACCTTAAGATCACAACAGATTTTAAGATGATATAAATATAAGAATTTAGAGGCACACAGCAATGAAACAAACTTTATAAACAAAGTTTGATTAAAAGTAATATTTGTTAATAAATCGATAATCATATATATATATATATATATATATATATATATATATATATATATATATATATATATATATATATATAAAGCTTTTGAAAATAAGCCTGAATTGCTACAAAAATGTTGTTTGATATGTATACATTGGCCAAATTTGAGTCCTTGCTGAAACACTAGTACACCTCAAATACCCGAGAACACTTTTTTCTATTTATAGCTTTAAATTGTCCTTGTTTATGGGTACATGTATAGAGTCTTATAATTAAGATTTTATGCTTATCAGTAGTTGTATATTCAAAATACTGTTAAAGCAAATCTTGTCGATCTTTTTGAAAATTATCTTATTGTAAATTTAATCATTTAAATTATCAAATAAATTCATCAATGAATGTTACCTGCAGATTTTAATTAATGGCGCCTGCCGTGTCGGCCATAAACAGAAAAACAGTCTGTCGCTATATACAGAGTTCACATGACCCACATATCTGTGTTATCTATGACAGGTATTTTACTTCCTCGTCTGTGAACATTTAGGATTTAAATTAGCAACTTTTCTTGATTTGCCAAATTTATTCGTTACCAATACTACTAGTATATGATTTGAATAAAAATACTTTTTTAAGTGCCTTAATTTTGTATATTTTGAATTAAAAATTAATAATTTAGAGTGAACATTCTCTTTAATTTACCTAGAAAACTTGGTATAACAAAACACTCCTTAGTTGTCCCCCACTTTCGCGAAAGCGAGGGGACATTAAATCTCATTCGTCTGTCCGTCACAAAAACTTTAACCTTGCCCATAACTTTTGATTTAGTGGAGCTATGACTTTAATATTTCACATGTGTATTCCTTGTGATAAGACCTTTCTTTGGGTACCATCAAATTTGACCTTTTGACCTTGGAGTTTGACCCACTCTTACACAAAAATTCCAAACTTTGACTTTGGCAATAACTTTTGAATGGTAGATACTAGGGCTTACATATTCAATATAAATATTTTTGTGACAAGACCTTTCATTGGATACCAAGAACTTTGACCTTTTGACCTTGACCTTTTACATGAAAATTCCAAACTTTTACTTTGGGCATAACTTTTGAATGGTAGGTACTAGGACTTTCATATTTCACATTTGTATTTTTTGTGGCAAGACCTTTCATTGGATACCAACAACCTTGACCTTTTGACTTTAACCATGGAAATTTACGTACTTATGAAAAAACCTTTAACCTTGACCATAACTTTTGAATGGTGAAAACTAAGGCTTTCGTACTTCACTTATGAAATTCCTGTGAGAAGACCTTTCATTGGATACCAAGAACTTTTACCCTTTGGCCTTGACCTTGGAGTTTTAACGTCTTTTAAAAAACCTTAACTTTGGTCACAACTTTTGAACAGTAGATACTAGGACTTTCATATTTCACATATATATTCTTTGTGGCAACACCTTTAATTGGATATCAACAACTTTGACCTTTTGACCTTGACCTTAAAGATTTACGTACTTATGAAAAAACTATTCAAAAGTTATGGACAAGGTTAAAGTTATTGTGACGGACAGACTGACGGACAGACGAATAAGATTTAATGTCCCCTCGATTTCGCAAATGTGGGGGACAAAAAATTGAAATAAACAATGAGAAACTAGTAAATATTGATTATATTTTGCATTCATTTCGTAAAATAGTTTTGATATTATACTATTTTTCTTTGCTATATACAATTAAATTGAACATTTATTTCTTGGCTATTTTATGCATATATTTTAAAACAGCCTGACTGCATGTACTAGTGCATCAAGTCTCAACATAGCCTAAAAATAAAAAAAACCAACTGGCACCTGACCGACAAAATGTAGGTGACAACAAAAGTTTTAGGATCTAGTGATTCTAGTCCAACTTGCAAGCATTGCGGGCATGAACTTAACGAACAAACAAAAATGATATCATAATTTCTGAAATTTTTTTATGATTGTTAATGTTTTTATAGATGAATCAAAAAGAAGCATTAAGTTTTCTTCATGTGCTGTAATTTCGTTCTTTTTAGCTTCACATCATATATTTGATTTTCTTTATTTTCTTGCTTCTATATTCTGCAACAAACAGATTGTCATTTGTATCTGTACACAGTCCCAAGGGTTCAGAAATTCCAAAGGTTATGTAACAGAGGAACTGTCCATCCTGGTCTATGATATGGACACAATCATTGATATAATCAGCTGTAAGGATGTGACTCTGACTGTCTGTGGTGATTCCTTGAGGACTGAATGGTTCCTTTTTTGGAGCAGGGGTGTGTCCAGTGTACCTGAATCTCAGTTTCCCGGCCCAATCGACCACCACTACTGCTCTAGCTTTATGGTCTGACACACAAATATCCAGGTTCCTGTTCTCCGTTATTAACCTCTTTGCGGGACCAGAGGAATAGAGAGGTTTACCTTCATCATCAAATTCAATGCTTTGTTTTATTGTGGAACAGTGGTAACGTAAAATCTGTGTTCGTTCGTTATCATTGTTGTTCAAGATAACCAGAAGGTCCCCAAAGGAGGTACTGCAGGAACCATCAGGTCTCCAATTCTTTTGTCTCACCAACCTCCGTATCTTCTCATTCTTCACAATGTTTACAGTGCCATCCATTAAATCGACATAAATTAGATCTCCATTATTTGTCACTGTTATGTCCTCTGGTCTGTACTCGGACTTAGTTGCAATTGACTTGAGCATTGATCTCTGACTTATGCTGTAGAGTTTCATGGTTTTGTCTTGTCCAGTTGTCCAGATTTCGTCATCACTCAGGCAGGCCACATTGTAAAGCAAGTGATAATCCGTCTCTAAAGTGGTGATAATCTCCGGTTCCTCGAGAAATTGTTTCAATGGAAGGGAGGCATCGTCTTCCAATGATCTATCTTCAGTCTTCAAGCTGCAATCAAGTCCATCTTCTAATAATAAACTTGATGATAAACCTCCAAACACTTTGTTGAATTCTTCTTCTTTGATTTTTCCCAATGCCAATTTTGGTAAAGATGGCTCAGCTACTTGAGGCGGATTTTTATATCCTTCTATATCAGTCGTGACATTAATAAGCTTTGTGATGTCCATGTAATTGATCAATCTTTCCATGGAACTGATTTCATCCTTGATTTCGGATATTGTCTTGTTTATTTCATCCATATGATTCTGCAGAGTTTGTAACTGTTTGTTTTTCATCTCATCAACTTGATTTTTCAGTTTCTTGACAACCTTTTCAATTTGTTTGTGCCAGTCCTCTCCATGTTTTGTTATGGCTGTTGAAAGATCTGCATGGTCCTTTTCCAACCGACTCATTTTGTTCTGTACATCAGAGGCAATGTTCTGGTACATGGGGGAAATCGTCTCTTTCAATTCAGTTTGTTCTTTGATTATCTTTTTCTTTTTCTCGTTGAGAACGTGTGAGATTTGTAAAATTTCATGACCTAGATGTTGATCAGTCCTGAGGCAGGCATTACAGGCAGGGACATCACATTCATTACAGTACATTTCATATCTTTTTTTGATATGAGATGTACAAAAAGGATAGAGCGGAGATTTTCTTAGAGCGAATCTCACAATTTTGTGTAGTTTAGATACACCAGACATCATGTGTTCTCCCACACAGGCCTTACACAGGTTGATAAGACACGTGTCACAGCCCATCAGTGCCTCGCCAGTCTTACACAGCTCACATGGCCTTCGGACACTGGTCCTGGTCGGATCCATGTCCAAGTAATGCCTAAAATATAAGTTCGAGAAAATGTTAAAGTTATTGTACTGCACCTAAATCAGAGAAATTTATCTGCATCGACAAGTCATAATAATTGCAGTTAAAATGGTGTTTGCGAATATGTATCCTTTATGTTGAATGTTGACTGCCTTTTTTCATACAAATTGTTAGACCATTATTTTCACACTAAATTATCAACGGATTTTTCCATAAATCCCCCTCAATACAATTATGATGACACCGCGGGTTGTGACTGATCTGAAAGGAAAGCTCATTTCTTCATGGCATCTGATCCTCTGTTAGCAGAGGCCCTTGATTGCTCTGCTTGCAATCAGTTCAGTTTAATGGAATTTTAAATTCTTATTATGGAAAATTTGCGAAACAACAACAGTATAGACTTGAAAAGAAATACTTAAGGAAGCTCTTTAGACACTGCTGTCTTAAGAGTTTAAGTTATTTACCTGAATATGTATAAGCTACCTTTTCATGTATATAGACTGCAACAGTAGAAGACACCATTGACTTTATTAATACCAGAGACATATAATCAGGTCCAGGAAAATCACTATATTTAGCTAAATAGCTTAATTTACTGAGTATATACACGATTCTTTTGCACAAGTTTTACAGAGTTATCGCGCTTTGTCACACGGCGGCGTTGTCGTCGGCCGCCATTACGGTGCTGATAATGTGATAAGAGTGACAGTAAGCACTATGAACAAATGGGTGACAAATGCATTGTTTTCTTTGTTTTCCAAAGTCGGACATGCTGAGATACGACTGGAAAAGTATGTTAGTATAGTAAATAAATTTAACGAGAAGATATACACGTGTGTGTGTTTTTTTTTAAGTCAAGTTTTCAATTTCATTTTACTATAGTTAACCGCTCGTAGGTATCCGAAACCTTTTTATTTGACGCTTAGCATATAATTTTATACACCATGTGCTGGTTTACTAAATAAAAATAATTATCAATAAAAATAAATTGAGACAAAATTAGAAAAAAAAATTTGTTTCCCATTTTATAAAAAAAAAATATGTGTCAGTCGAGAAAATCTATAGACGACCGTCGTGTTATTTATCCAATTTTACCTTACGGATATTAATTTATTTCATACTCTATAAAGTGATATACTAAAAAGAATTAATACTTTCTTTATCTGATTTTAATTACAATTCACATTGGCCTATATACAATCATGTATATGAACATGTCGAGAAAATCATTTTACACCCCCCCCCCCCCTTTTTCTTTTAAACATGACTTAGTTTCATGTATTACATTTATAACATTTGAGTAGGAAAAATCTAAACAAAATCTTCATATCATTTTAGAGTGTGCTGTTATATTAAATACGATTATCGTTTTTATGAAATGATTTCACACATGTTGGTTGTGTGAAATCACTTAAGAAAGAAAACAAAAACATTTTTTTTTTTAAAAATGGGAAGTTAAGCGTTGTGTGAACATTAAACTGACTTGCATTCTGAGATATACACATGTATAAGTAACTTAAAACTTCAACCGCATTTAACTCAAGGTCAAGTACACATGAAGCTGTATATAAAACTGCAAAATTAAGAAAGAAAAAGGAGAAAATTGTAGTAATTAATTAGTTCTAGATTTATCGTTATACCGGTATAATATAGGCGTCGGAAGCAATTTAGTCTAACTTGAAATAGATAAGAAAATCAAGGCAGGGAAGGGTGATACTTTAAATAAATCAATGATCCGCTTGATCAACCTGTAATAATATTGAAACCATGCACATGTATCCCTAAGAAATTTAGTCAAAAAATATTCACAATGACAGATGTAGATGTGTCGGGCCTGGAAGAGATTTTGTCGTCCTTTATAAATTTTGTTTAACGTCCATGGCACGCAGAATTTTTTTAAAAATGACATGTGAATAAATACGAGAAGGGTAAGTTAAAAGGGGAGGATCAGTTGTCAACTCGATCGCCCCTCTTTAAAACATCCTAGATATTCATTTGCCAATATCCCACGAGGACCCATGAATAATGAATAATTTAACACGTATACAGCTTATAATGAACTAGAAAAATAATCATCGCAGAAATGAAAATAGGAATTGTAAAAAGTTCCAGTCGTATATTTGTTTTTATTTGTATGCTAATATTTATTTTCCAAAATGGCTTTACTACGCACCTGTTATAATTTTACTGGAGACCACCACCCCCCCCCCTCTCTCACTCTCTCTCCCTCTTTCTCACTGTGTAAAAGATATAATATTCTTACTTATATAAGTCTTGCTACATGTAAAATTTATTTCAAAGAAAACCCGGCTTAATATTCATTAAACCACTGAAATTACGGATGAAATATAACCAACTCTGCCTAAAACAATAACAATCAATCGATCATTATTGATTTTAAAACATATAATTACACGAACAATGAAGAAAAAAATAAGACCAAATCAAAGAATGAATCAGTTAACGTTTATATTAATTACTTCATATGAACGCGTGTTTGTATAAGTATTAATTACGCCAAAAAATTGATGAATAACGGAGAAAAGTTACTGCACTGAGTATGACCGAATTATGACGTTATCAGCACCTTCATGGCGTCAAGTCATGTGATCCAAACATGGCGACGCCCATAAATAAGGTCAGAGAATAGAGTATATAGCTTTATTTTATAATATAGAAGAAAACGGGTGCGTCGATTTACCCAAATGGACCCAAATGGACCCAAATGAACCCAAATGGACCCAAATGACGACCCAAATGGACCCAAATGGACTTAGTTGGCGACCCAAATGGACTAAATTATGATGAAATAGTAATTAATTAATTATTTATATTGATGTAGCATCGTTTTTGAAAGTGGGGGGGGGGGATCGGCTTTTCAATGAACATTTTCAGTAGTAAAAAGTTATCTCTGGAAAATAGGTGTGTGTGTGTGGGGGGGGGGGGGGTGGCCCTCCTGTTGCTTCGTACCTGATTTACTCAAAAAGATTAAAAATTTGTGAATCTTTCCGATTGGTAAACTCTAATATATTTTAAAATAATTCGCTTGGATGTAATGAATAAAGTACGCATTTTTGCCTATACAATATTTTGAATTTTTGTGATAAACATAAAACACATTCAGCAGCTTTTATTTTATTTATTCTGAATATTCAACGATATTTATATCTAAATGCAAAAATAAATAATTTTATTTTAAATGTATAGATGCATTCTAGTTTTGAAAAAAAGTCCACAGAAGTCCATTTGGGTTGCCATTTGGGTCCATTTGGGTCGTCATTTGGGTCCATTTGGGTCGCCATTTGGGTCCATTTGGGTTCATTTGGGTCCATTTGGGTCCATTTGGGTAAATCGACGCGCCGAAGAAAACTAACGTACTGTAAGAAACAAGCGCTTGTGTATACAGGTGATATAGGTAGATTTAGCTATA
>NW_026929488.1:0-3982 GCF_032062105.1 Saccostrea cuccullata | reverse complement strand
ACAATTTTAAATATTCTTACTATTTTCGTATTGACCAACTTCTGGAAATGACCTTTGTCCGGTCCATTTCTCCTGAACAGCTTAAGATATGAAAGTTTACTGTGTCGGATATCATAGATCGTGACTTGAAGATGTGTCGAACAACATTTTGTCCGTCGTCAATTCTTCCGGTCGTCGCGAAAAAGGGGATTAAAAGTCGATATTTTAAATTTCTTTGTCTTTCTTTCTATCTTTTTCTGTGATATTCATGGCATAAGTAAAGGCCCCTATTTGCTGATTTAACGTATAACCAGTTTCTTGATTTGATAAAGAAGAAATTAAATATCTTTGAATGTCTTAGAACTTTCGCAAGCGTAGGTTCAACGTTTTCTTAAACCTAAAAAATATTCATTTCATTTTCTCATAAATAGGCTGCGCGGTAATACACATGGTGCCATTGTGCAGGTAAGGTTTTTCCCCGTGATGGGGAATGGACCTGTAGAAAACCTTCTCGGGTTTCCCGCAGAGTCGAGTTTTTAGCAAATAAAATGTATGAAACATATCATGTGTGTGCATCTTATACCCCGCCCCCAGTTTTTTTTTTTTGAAAACTGTAATAAAACGAGCCCCCACCTTTCTCATTATTGAAATGGATGCTAATTCCGCTTCAATGTTTTACATTCTACATAAAATGAGCATGACATTTATATAACAAGGCACTCTTCTTAAAGTTAAGAAAATGATAAGGCTTAATTCTATCTACAAAATAATGGTAATTTACAAATCTATATTCAAGACAGCCCCCCCCCCCCTCGGAAGGGGAGCTAGGTAGAATTGCAGATATAACATATACAACTTACAAGTAACGTTTTAAAGTTTCATTCATAAAAAAATTAGTTTCCCCCTTTTGTCATCTGATAATTTGCTATCATTCATTCTTCCTATGTTTTGTCTGTAGAATTTATAATTATTTCATGAAAAAAATTATCTTGAGAAAATAAAGATTGTCAGCTGCATTTATTAGCATCTCGCATTTTCTCGTATATCTTTTACTTGCATATGAATAATGTCATTAAATAAAATAAAAGAAATCAAACTCTATTTCCATCTTTTTTAATTCATTCATAAATCCTTGGATCCGCTCCAGCTGCGCGGTGGCCTCATCGCTACTGTAAACAATTCATTCATCACGCCGAAAATGTTCATGATTCCGCTAAACTAAGAAAGTTTACACAGGGTTTATCAACTCATATCAAACATCAGACCTGTCCTATGCAGGAATGCTCGAGTTAAAGAGGAAAATTCAGGAATTATTTTGCGTCCCCATTTTTTCCTAACCCAGGCGAAATTTGTAATATTCACTATTTTGTTTGACCAAATTCTGGAAAAGACCTTTGTCCGGTCCCTTTCTCCGAACAGCTTAAAATATGAAAGTTTTCTGTTCGGGTATATATTATTTAAAATTTTGGCAAAATTTTTTCCTGTAATTCTTTTTACGAAAAAAGGGGGTTAAAAAATCGATTTTTTTTTAAATTTTTTTGTTTTCTTTCTATCTTTTTTGTGATATTCATGGCATAAGTAAAAGGCCCCTTTTTCATTTAACGTATAACCAGTTTTGATTTTTTAAAGAAGAAATTAAATATCTTTTAAAATTTTTAGAACCGCAAGCGTAGTTAAAATTTTTTAAACACTAAAAAATATTCATTTTTTTTTCTCATAAAAAGCTGCGCGGTAAATCCTTTGTGCCTTTGTGCAGGTAGGCTTCCCCCATGGGGGGAAAATGTAGAAAACCTTCTCTGGTTCCCAGAGTCGAGTTTTGCAAATAAAAAGATGAAACATAAACATGGGTTTTCATCTTTCCCCCCCCATTTTTTTTTTTTTTTAAAACTGTAAAAAAGCCCCCCCTTTTCATTATTAAATGAAAGTAATTTCCCTTAAGTTTTACATTCTACATAAAATATTACATTTATATAACAAGGCACCCTTTTTAAATTAAGAAAATAAAGGCTTAATTTTTTTAAAAATAATGGAAATTTTCAAGTCATATTCAAGACAGCCCCCCCCCCGGAAGGCCAGCCAGGAGAATTGCAGATATAACATATACAACTTACAAGTAAGTTTTAAAAGTTTCATTCATAAAAAAATTAGTTCCCCTTTTTACGATAATTGCTATCACCTTTTTTTTTTGTTTTGTCTGTAAATTTATAATTATTTCATTAAAAAAAAATTTTTTAAAAATAAAGATTGTCAGTGCATTTATTACATTTGCATTTTCTTGATATCTTTTACTTGCATTGAATAATGTCATTAAATAAAATAAAAGAAACCCCTTAATTTTTAATTCATTCAAAAACCCTTGGATCCGTTTTAGCTGCGCGTGGCCTCATCCTCTGTAAACATTTCATTCACACGCAAAAGTTCATATTCCGCTAACAAAAAAGTTTACAATTTTTTTAAATCCATTAAAAATCAACCCTGCCAAAAAATGTTTAGTTAAAAAGGGGAAAATTGGAAATTATTTTGGGTTTTTCCCAATTTTTTTACCTAACCGGGCCCACAATTGTAAATTTTACTTTTTTGTTTGACCAACTTCTGGAATACCTTTGTCCGTTTTTTCTCCAACAGCTTAAGAAAAAATTTTTTACTGTGTGGATATATGTCAATTAAGATGGTCCTTTTTGGGTTTTGGGTCGTTACAAAAAAAAATCGATTTTTTAATTTTTTGCTTTTTTCATCTTTTTTGTGATATTCATGGCATAAGAAAAGGGCCTTTTTGCGATTTAACGTATAACCAGTTTTTGTTTTTAAAAAAGAAGAAATTAAAATTTTGAATGTTTTAAAACCTTTAAGGGGGTTTAAAAAGTTTCCTTAAACACTAAAAAATATTCATTTCTTTTTCTAAAAAAGGGCTCCCGGGTAATCCTTTGTGCCATTGTGCAGGAGGGTTTTTCCCCCCGGGATGGGGAATACCTGTAGAAAACCTTCTTTTACAAGGATTTTTAAAAAAAAAAACTATAAAAAAATATATTTTTATTTACGCCCCCCCCCCAAAAATTTTTTTTTAAAACTTTAAAGGACCCCCGCCTTTTATATTAAATTAATGTTTTTGCTGTAAATTTTAATTCAAAAAAAATTTTTTTTTTAAAAAAAATTTTATTTAACAAAGGGGCTTTCTTTGAAATTAAAAAAAAATAAAAAAACAAATTTTTTTAAAAAAAATCAAATTTAATCCCCCTTTTTGAAAGAAATTTCCCCCCCCCGGAAAAGGGAAATTTAAGATATTAAAAAATAAACTTCAATTTAATGTTTTAAAAAATTTCATTTTATTTAAAAAAATTTAAAATTTCCCCTAGCAAAAAACGGGAAAAAAAATTTCCCAATTTTTTTTAATCCTTCCTATTGGGGGTTTTTTTGAAGAATATAAAATTTAAAATTTTTTAAAAAAAAATTTTCCGGGGAAAAAAAGTTTGTAGCTGGGGAATTAGCATCCGGATTTTTTGGGAAAAAAAATTTTTTTTTTTTTTAATGACATTATTCAATGAAGAAAAGATATCAAGAAAATGCGAGATGCTAATAAATGCAGCTGAAATCTTTATTTTCTCAAGATAATTTTTTTTTAATGAAATAATTATAAATTCTACAGACAAAACATAGGAAGAATGAATGATAGCAAAATTTTCAGATGACATAGGGGGAATAAATTTTTTTATGAATGAAACTTTTAAAACATTCTTGTAAGTTGTATATGTTATATCTGAATTCTCCCCGGGTGCGCCTCCGGGGGGGGGGCTGTCTTGATATAGACTTGTAAATTACCTTTTTTGTAGAAAGAATTTAGCCTTTTTTTTCTTAATTTAAAAAGAGTGCCTTGTTATAAAATGTCAAGGTCATTTTATGTAGAATGTAAAACATTAAGCAATTACATTCATTTCAATAATGAGAAAGGGGGGCTAGGGTTTTTACAGTTTTCAAAAAAAAAAAAGGGGGCGGGGGAAATGCACAC
>NW_026929487.1:0-39879 GCF_032062105.1 Saccostrea cuccullata | reverse complement strand
GACGGGGGTTCAGTTTCGATATTTTTTCTCCAAAAGGGGCCCTCCATAAAAATAAAAAAAATTTAAATAAAATTTAAAAACAAAATTTTTTTAATTTTTTTTTTTGGAAAAGTAGTTGAAACAAAATCATTGAAAAAATAAGAAAAATTTGGCCTGGCTATCTATTTGTTTAGGTGGGCCCCCCAAACACTTGTTGCCATCCTAAGTTTTTTTTAGTTAAGGGTAGGGAAATTTGTTTTCCGGATTTTTTTTTTTGACGATAAAAACTTCAGACTCCTGTGGCCTAATATTGACGCCTAGATTTTATATTTTCATTAGTTAACTTTGCATTAGCTGCCGTGTGGAAGTTTAATTCTCATTACTTTACTTCGCATTAAGTTACTGTGTGAAGTTACTGAATGCTGTGTGAACAGGGCATAAGACATGTATTAAGCATATACATGTTTTCACCACAAAACTGAAAAAAAAAAATTAGGTCAGGTGCAAAAATTTCGGGTAGGTGGGGCAGCAGGATTCAAGACTTATTTTTAGCCTAATTTTAGTTTGTTCGTCAAGAATGTTTCTCTACACACAGGTCCATGGCAGGATAGTGCACTATATCATATTTGAGACATCTTATACCTAAGGATTATTTTAAAACCTTTTTTAAAACAGAAGATTTTGTCTATCAAATGAAATAATATTTTTTCTTGTTGTTTATAAGAAGAGATTAGAAAGTGATATTCTTTACTAAATATTAATCTATCAAAGTATTAAGGATGTATTCTTCTGATCATTTTACCCCGAGTGGGTTTTCATACTTAGACATGTCGTAAAATTCAAACTGATTACAATTTCTATGAGGTATTTTATGGTCTAGTAGCAATTTTAATGAAATTCCCCATCTTCTGTTTTGGTCTATGTTCAAAGGGTTGAACCTCTCTAAGATGAACACTAACATGTACACTTTTCTTCTCTTTAAATTATTCCTTGGATATTACACTTTCAGAAAAAAATGAGCATTTGGAAAGTTTAATGCATGCTTTTCCACGTATCATAAGAATACATCCTTAAGTTTATTTGTATGATTCCAATAGAAAAGCTGCGCATTAAGTTACAGTTTACTGTATTGTATACATTTTTAGTCATACTGTTTAAAAAAAAAAACAGAACTTACTAACATTACAGAACTTTCCTTTTCTCTTGTTTGTCATCTTTCCTTTTGGGTGTCACAGTGATATTGTAATTCTGACTGAGTTGCTTCAGAATAGCAGGTGATAAGTCTGTTGAATCTCTAAATAAATAAAGAAACATTAAGGATAATCTCAAGTGATACAGATATCAGATATCACTAAACTGTCTTACTTGACTCTACAGTACACATATTATTTTGGTACTAAATGCAACTTATAGGCAAATCTAAAGATTTGGGGGGGGGTTTCAAAATGTATTTTTATAAATATTTCTCACATGGATATATTATAGCTGAAATTCCACGCAAGCGCAGGGCTGCCGGAAATTAATTTTATTTTCCAGAACTATTTAAAAAACTATCTTTCAGATTCTATTGACCGTTTATTACACATGAATAAGAATATAGCATGACAAAATACTTCAAAGTACCGCAATTAGTTTAGGAACAGAAATAGATCATTATAAGGATTTATTTTACTTCAACAAATATCAATTTCATGAAAGACCTCTTCTTCTTAAATGTTATAAAGCAACTTTATTCTGTTGTACTCTGAAACATCATGTATTAAATCTTAAAAAAAAAAAAGCTTAGTTTTCATCCCAAACGTACATACAGGCCTTAAAGGTATAAAGAGGTTTTAAAAATAAAAGATTGTATGTAGAAAATCAACTGAAATGTAATCATCAAAGAACACATTTTTAAAGCAATTAAGTAAATTATTTAAAAATCAATGTGTACCGATCTTATTTCTATAAACAAAAAACCATGGCCATTAATCAACATTTATTAAACATTAGCACAGCTTTAATAATACTATAAATTCTTAAGTTTACATTTTTATTTCCATGTCCATTCATTATAAACAATCGCTAGATTTTTCTTTTGACATTCGGTTCGATGCCCACCTGACTTTCTAGAACTTTTATATTAATAGCGAGATAGGACATAAACAGAAAGGATTTTACACATTTTTTTTTATCAATGACCAAAGCTTGTTCTTTTTATATCGCTTAAATCAAGTTTTGAATGGAATATTTCATAAATTATGTTTTACGAAATGAATAAGCGCTTGCTTAATATAAGATTTTTAAAATGTCAGTTACTTCAATCTGCCACCACTTTTCTCCATTCACTTCAGTGCTATTTAGTTACATGTTTCTGTATTACCATACCGCGATGAAATGAGACTCTCCAATTAAGGAGGTGAAAAAGACTTGATGCAAGTGAAATCTGAATAAATATTTTTTAATGACCATAAACCTTAAATTTTTTTGTACTAGTACTACATGTATACTGTTGTCTCATGATATCGCGGTACTTAATTTTTTTGCATAAAACGTGTTCTAATTCTTAATTTTTAATGTAACTTGCATGAAATAATAATGATAATTCTAGCATTGGCCTAACTTTTTAGTGTCATCATTGCATCATTTCATCGTCGCAAACCATGGCCAAAATGTACGATCCTCTCCCATTCTTGTGGTGGTTGAACAAGGAGAAAATTCTTCATTGGTAATCATTAACATATTGACCAATGCGAGTAAAGCATATTCGGAGGATGAACTTTATCGCGACCTTTCAAGATCCAATCACAGTAAAGGGGGTATGTCTTTTAACCACAATGAACCACAATGAAACCACAATGAACCACAATGAAACCACAAGGACATCTTAATTTAATTTTAATGAATCTATATATTATTTATATTTATATTTTTTTTTAAATAAAGGTTACAAACCCCTTTTATGTCTTGAATTTTAAACATAAAATAAGATTTAGGAAAAAATGCATTAAAATAACTGAATTTTTGAAAATTAAATAAATAATAAACTGGGATAATCATTTATCAGTAATTCAATAAATATTTCAAATATTCCCTTCAAATATTAGTAAAATTCTGACTTAGAATAAATTCTATTTTAAAAAGCCAATTTTCCTTTCAGTTGTTCATTAATGCCCTTCATTAATCACTGTTTATGCAGCAGTTAACTTATTTATTTGTTGATATTGCATTAATTTTGATGGTTTTGGTCCCATACCTCAGGCCCTGTGGGTAAGAGATTTTGAAATCCAAAAGTTTTGCTCCCCTTTACCTATAGATGATTTGTACCCTGCCAAATTGGCTGAAATTGGATAAGCTGATCAAGAAAAGGAGCTTAAATGGCCGGTTCAAAAGATTAGGAAACAGACGGACAAGAAGCACAACGTCGGATAATAACAGATAGAAATAGGTCACCTGTGTGACTCAGATGACTAAAAAATGCATATAAACCATATATAGATTCATTAAAATTAAATTAAGATGTCCTTGTGGTTTCATTGTGGTTCATTGTGGTTAAAAGACATACCCCAGTAAAGGAAATAATTTTCTTGTATACTAATGACATCAGTTGTTCATTTCAATTGCGATCGAAACAAAACTTGACACTGATTCAAGAATACGACACTTTTTGTGATCAAGCAGCCACGAGAAGCCGTAGGAGAGAGCTATATGCGGACTCTGGACCGTGGCTTGAGACGATGGCATCATTTTATTTGTTTTTAAAACAGGAAGTCTTTTTCACCTCCTTAATTGGAGAGTCTCATTGCATCGCGGTATGGGAATACATGGAAACATGTAACTAAATGACACAGACCTCAATCTTTTTTTTTAATTTACAATGCAATTCTACATGAAAAAGTGAACAATTTTATAAACTTAAGACTTTAAAAGATGAACTTTATTATAATTTTACGATGTTATAATTCTAATTGTCTAAATGTAAGTAAAACGGGGCTGGGAATCTTGTTTCTTTTTCAAAAGGATGTTTCGTACTTCTTTATCATCAAAAACTTAAACATTCACATTGTCGATCAACAAAAGGAATATAGACTATGTATCAAATTAAGGAACAGTTACATACTTTTACCTCCACACCTGGGAATTTATGGAGATCCAAAAATTCTAGAAATGAAATGATGTTCAACAGAACCCTTGTTGAGTCTGTCCAAGGACGAGGTTCTGGGCCTAATATGTGTATTTCGATCCCGACCTGTTTAACAAGAACACCATACGGGTCTTATGGCATCTTATAACAGTCAGGCCGAAGCACTTTATTCCATAGGTCCCTGTCGATCCCCACCCCTCTCTTTTTGTTAAAGTAAGGTTGAATAAGGATACTAAAAAAAATGTGAATCTACACCACTTTCACCTCATGAAATATGACTTTCAAAGTTCGGTTGATTCTTTTTTTTTTTTTGGGGGGGGGGGGGGGGGTCCTTGTAAATACTAAATTGAACCTTTTTCTCAAAGACTGTCCCTCCAATGAATTTCAAAAGTCCAATCATATATACAGTTACTTTTGAATGAAAATTAATGTTCATTGAAATGCTGGTTGCACCCGACCCCTCCCGAACTTTTTTGCTTATGGATAGAACGGTAATGTAGTATTGTATGCAAAAATGGTACTGAAAGAAGTTGGTTTTGAAAGGTAACAGGTTCGTTCGCCTGATCTACCTGTTCGCGGAAGTTCGTTCGCCCGAAATATCTTGTTCGGATAATATGTGGTTCTTCCAATACTTATATTTACTTGTATATATAAACTCATATAAATTAAAAATAACAAATATTTTTTTTATTTATTTCCCTTACAAACTTTGGATATTTTTTTTCTCTAATTCTGATACGAGGAACAATGACTATTTAGTCTTACTTAATTTTTTATTTAATTCTAATGCTTTTTGAATGATTGAGTGTTTACACTACAGTTAATTTGATAAGTATTATCAATGTTAATTAGAGGCATAAGTCTGTATTTTTTATCTTTTAATAATCTCCTTTTGATCTAAAAAAAAATTCTTTATAAGAAGACAGAAGATGAAAATTCAACATTCCACTATCAACCATCGAAATGGCAGAGATCAACCCCCCTTGTGACAATACGCATAACGTCTGACCATGTTGACGGTCTGTTTTACTTCGTATGTACCAAAAATTTGGAAAGAAATTCGTTTACACTACATTGAATGAGGGCAAACGGACCCTTTTGGGCGAACAAATTTCAGGGCAAACGAACATGGAACCGTTTTAAAGAAAGCTTGGCCCCCTCCCTCCGACGAAATGACTACGATTTTCGAGTTTGGACAATGCTCCTGACCTTTTTGCTTTTCAATTTTTTTCAGGTACGGGTAAGAAAAAAAATATTCATCTGCCCCTTTCAAAAAGGATGGTACATCACTGTATACAGTATCAAATTTTAAAATTACCATACCCCCCAACCATCCCATTTTTTGACAATAGATAGAAAACATTGAGACTCTATATACGCCTGTGACCTCACCAGGAAATATCACGAACATGGACACAATTTCACCCTTAAATTTTCAACTACATTTTTCCATTTAAGGAATAAGTTTTTTTTAATTATCAACAAAATTATAAAACATCAGTTCCTTTTTAGCGACTAGAGAGATAAAAGATAGGTTTTGGAGTCGAAACCTTTAATTATTTAAATTCTTTACATTTAGACAAAACACAAGGCATGAACCTTATCAAAATATTACACTATGAAGAATGTTAAGTCCTTTACCCCGTTTATTCAGCAAAAAAAAATTATGATGATCAATCATTTTTTGGCGGATCATTAGACATGTTAGATGAAGTCTTATTTCCTTTAACGAAGTTCTTTAATAACCTATGTGTTGTGGTTCCCTTTCAGCATGTTCTAATACAGAATAAAAGTATAACATGCTCACCGAAAACAGATTTTTTTTTTAATCGTTGTTTAAATTCAATTTTATAATTAGACAATTATGAATTGAACAGTTAACCATGGAAGACAACTTGAATATCATTGGTCAATTGTTATCACGTGGACAACTTCAAAATCTATTTGATGGCCACTTTAGACCGGTTCAAACCGGTTTTTGCGACGCCATTTTGGAAAATTTGAAGTTTCAGGAAAAAAAATTAGTAATTTAAGAATTACCAAGGAATATTTCAACCTAATTTCATGCAGCTTACAACATTCCTTTTTTTCAAAATTATGGCTAATAATGATAACAAAAATACAAACATTTACATACATATATTAGCTAAACTTCGTTGAATCTACTTCTCTGTGCATGATACAATGAATCTAATGTCTCTATGAAATTTGCTGTACTGATAAGATAAATATCTGAATAATACATTCTTTGCTTACATATTCTACATCAATTTACTTATTTCTTAAACTTATAACACATTAGAGCACATTATTCTTACATTAATAGTTCCATACAAATATTACGTATTAACGAGTATGTAACAAGCAAACTAAGAAAAATGGAACATATATGTCATTTTAAATTACCGATGCTTATCAAGAAAAGAAAAAAGTAGTTTAAAGTAATAACTTTTGTAGTGAGTTTTCAACTTAAAGTTTAATTAAAAAAAAAAACAAACAAACAAAACACTTACGCCATTGTTTTCCTTCGGCTGCCTCTCTCAAAAATGTTCAAGCGTCTGTTTTTGTCACGTGTTCAAGATTTCGTCCAATCAAGTAATCTCTAAAAATCACGTGCTTGTTCTATCCAATTAAATCAAGCCTAGGGGACGCGATATCGGTTTAGCGCCTTTTTGACTCAACCAATGAAAACACTGCAAGGGCACGCTACGCCATCTTGAAGAGAATCTAGAAAGGGGCAGAGGCGACACAAGGGAATCTTTGAAGTTTAAGGTAATTATACCACCAATTAAGGAATGTTTTGTACTGAAATATGTATAATTAGGCAGACATTTTAATTTTAAAGAAGCATTCACTAAATCTATCGGTATGTGCTTGATCTCCCTTTGAAAAAAATCTACCAAATCAACCCAGTTGTAAACAAGATGGCGACGATTGATAATTTTTTTTCGTATAGTGTATGTTTTCAAAAATAAAGTATATATATTTATATATATATTTGATAAGTATCTTTTTATAACTGACAAACAAAAGACAAATTAAATTGATCAAACACTCAAGGTTAATCAATTTTAATGAAATTGTTTTTAGCTTGACATGTGAACCTGCATCTGTACGTGATAATGAAATGCACATAGAAATTTATTATGGTATTCAATTTGTGTGCTTGAAATATAGCTTGGTGGATTTTCAGGATTTCAGATACATATATATATATATATATATGTTTTTTCTGGCATGGTTTTTTCTAGACACAAGTCTTACTATAAAAAATGTTTATGTTATTATTTTCATTGGAAGCCTGGTTGCAGCATAAAAATATTTATAATGTATGAGTTTTTTTTTATTTTAAGTTATAAGTAATAGTTATAGACCCCTACCTCCACGACTTTGTACAATACCCCAGCCCCACACCCTTACGAACGTCTATAGAATAAGAAATCATTAGTTCATTAGAATATACATTATTCCTTTGTGGTATCTTTGATGTTGATAATCGGATAAATAAAACATCACAAGTATTAAGTCGATATGCTCCAATTAAAAAAGACATCAAACCAGAATGTTTCAGATATCTGTAGGTATACGCCCAGCCTAGCTTTTGTTTATATTAAGTTCCTAAATACTGTCACATCAATCATTATCTATTCTTATTTCATGTTTATAATTGTTTATATCCAACTTGAAAGCATTTTGAAAACACTTAGTAAAATATATCATAAAATCAATGAACTCCGAATCCAAAAAACCATATCCTTTGAAATTTTAATATTTTCTTTTTACAGAAAAAGAAATAACACCTTGAATATTTATTTCATAGTATTTATTCTTTAGTTTACATTACACATGAAAGTATGGTATATATTATGGTAAATGCAAAGTTACAACATATGCAATTAAAAGCAAACAAGGCGAGAACAAAAATTCAACACATTCTTTTAATATCAATTGACTGATAGATGTGTAAGGTCAATGTTTAAGTTATACAGTAACTCATTTCTCACTAGTCCTTACATGTCACGGAATGTCTGAAAATCCAAGAAAGACACGGCGAATTCTGAACATATAACGGCACATTCCCGAAGACCGCTCTCCTGATTTCACACTTCCCAGATGGACCTGGTCTTTGTCAAAGTCTGTAGGGAACTGAATGTCCTTGAACACTACAAAAAACTTCCCTAGTGCGGATCGCAGAAAGTTGTTAATCTTCTTTCGTTTCCTGTCAAACAAGGCCTTTGTGACGGTTTTGTCGGGGCAACGCTGCAAAATTTCCCCTCGTCATCACCTCGGAAACGTAAACGCACTTTACCCCAGCATTCAAGAGACTTTCCCGAATGTTCATGAGTCTTAAAAAAACGTCTCTTGGAACCGTAGAAGAAATAATGTCATTTCCTCCCACATGTATAAACACACAGTCAGGGTTATACGCAATAAACACCAGGAAGAAGATGCTAGGGGGATTGAATAAGGTTAAAACTCCAGGGACACCAAACCATTTCACTTCTCCGGGTACACGCAAATCTCCATGGGTGAATTTCCGTAGCCTCTCAACATAGCTGCTTCCAACGATAGCAAACTTTGCCATGGTTATAGCTGCATGTAACGCCTCATGTATGGTCTTATATCGTACAGATATCTAATTTTGTAAATCGTTCATTATTCGAGATTACGACAGATCTAGTATTTAATTGCATATTTAATCATGTAATTTTACACAAACAACATAATTTACACTGTAATAAGATTTTTGGTCACTTTTACAGAACGCACCGAAATAAATTAAAATGCAATTATTTTGAAACAACTAGTAATTAAATTTCGGAAGAATATATAGGTTTATTTGTAAGTTGACCCGAACGGTCCAAACTGAAGACAAAACAAACAAATATAGGCCTAATTATCACAATAAATTAGGGGGCCTTTTAAGTTTAAGGGGTACATGTAGATTTACCCTTGTGAACAATAACAAAACGTTTAATAATTTAAAAATTGGATTGTCATTCAATTTTTCTTTATTTCGCAGTAATTTGAATAAAAATTATAATATTATAGAGATCTAATGATATTTTCAAATTTGATGTGTAACAAAAATGAAAATATTCATGGTCATTGTGAACACCTAATAATTGTATAAATTTAAACACAGATGACCCTGGATATATTAAGTAACTCATGCATAAATGTTAAAAAAAATGTTTAATTAATGCTTCCAAGAGTCCATCATATTTCCGAATTACCGAATACTAGTCTTTTCGAATCGGGTTCAATATACACTTTAATTTGATCCAGTGCAATGGAGGCAATGTACACCAATAACAGTCCGATTTATTGTGATATTGCTGTGTTTCACAATGTAATAAAATCAGGGACACCCGAACGGTAAAGAAATTTTGATATACTCATTACTTTTTGAACCCTATCCAAGACAACAACATTATTATTTACATAGCCCAATAATCATGACTTTCTGTTGGGACTCGGCGGGATTCCGGGAACCAGCTCAGCTGGTGACTTTAGACTTAACTTTAGATTTTTCTATACTATAGCACTGTCAGTGATGACACAAAATATTTAAGGATTTGTGAAAGTCCAACTAAAATCATTCAAATAAACAAAGACTTTGTAAACACATACATTGTTAACACTCCAATACAGAAAGATCATGAAAATTGACTTGACTTCTTTCAGTGTTTTCTCCAGAAAATTTTTGATGCAAGGGGGGAATTTCGCTGAATTGAAGGCACGTGGCATGTCTCGGTTATGTTAATTGTACATGTATTTAAATGTTAATATGTATTTAAATGAAAAATACAAATTCAATCATTATTTAATTAAATACATTTAGAACAACTTGTCAGTTTTACTTAAAAATATTTGAAAAATTCAGTGTTTTTTTATACTAAAAATAGAACTAGGCTAATTAAAAAAAAAATTGCTCTATTTAAATTTTCTATAAAGCCATTGTTTTTTTTAATGTTTTGTGTATTGTCAATGATTGTGTAATTTTTGCTTTCTACAAATAGACCCCTATAGTGACATCCACCTTTTTATTATTATTAACCGGTGCCAGACAACTCACCTACAGACAGGTCACCGACAAAAGTGAAATTCACCGAATGTACAATTCACTGACAATAGTGTCGGCGAGTAGAAATTCATATAAAACAATTGTTAGATGTTGTGTCAAGTATTCAGATACAATAAACATAACCAAAGATGTATATAAAAAACGTTTTTCTTTGTCTTTTTTGTATATCCATCATAATGATTCTTTGTCGTACGCATATATATGTATATGTTGCTTCTTGTGAATCCGAGCAAGGTCATAGGTCATCCATATTGGGTGTGGTTTTTGATTTAATAAAGAAAAATTTGAAGCTTGGCCCTTCTTGGGTAAATTTAGTGATTGCACTTGACCTGAATCAGGGATTTTCCACCCCATTTGGGGAATGGGGCCCAGGCCCTTACTATTGGGAGTTTACGACATTTTACAACTTTTTTGGGAAATTTTATAGCAAGATATATTTCAATAAATAAACACTTATGATAGGTAGCGGTAATGATCAGTCAAAATCAGGGAAAAATATGTATTGGTATTAATGATCTGAGAATATTTGGCAATCTAGCGGTAATGTGGACCTCCCATTTTGTTAAACCACATTCATGATATAATAACTCATGTCATATTTCTTTCATTTCTATAAGTTGAATTAAGAGAGTTAATATAAGCTTTCTGAATTTTAATTTAGAAATTTTGATTAGTGTTAATAGATGTGAACATGTTTGCCTGTGATGAAATTGTTTCTACTTGGATGGGCAGGCACACAGTGATTTTGAACACTGTATTAAGTTTGAAGATTGCTGACTTTTTATTCTTTCAGATATAAGGACCCTGTTAATGAAGCAGTGACAACTAGTTTGGTTAATGCAGTAATTGTCAGTGAGGGAGGAGTTGAGAAGTGTCAATAGACATTGAGCTATAAGGTAAGTTAAAAAAAGAGAATTAAACAAAATATAATTTATTAATTAATGGTTGTAAAATGTAGGCAGGAATTTAGAGTTAGCTTAAGTACGAGGGTCATTCAAAAAGTTTGTAAACTTTTGTTGTAACTTTTTTATTTAACGTCATATTATATCCAAATTTGGTACAAATATTTTAACAACAGATTCAAATATTTTGAGTAAAAAAAATGGAATGTATCTTCATATTTATTAGAATTACCAAGGATTTTGAACAGCAAAAATGGGGTCAAGGAGCACTGTCAAGTAATTTACTTTCTTTCTTTTTATAGTATTTACAGCCATATCTTAATAAGTGGAGCTGAAACGAAATAAAATTTTCATTTTTAAACAAAATATTGCTGTATTAATAAAAATGAAATCAGATTGTGTAATATGTCGCTCCATTTAAAAGATATCACGGAGCAGCAATTAGCAATAAAATTGGGGTATGTTTTTTAACCACAAGGAAACTCAAGGAACCCCAAGAAACCACAAGGACACCATATATAAAATCAATTACTCTAAATATGGTTTATATGCACTTGTAAATTACAAAAAAATGTTTATTAAAGTCCCAATATTTTTACCGTACGGTTACCTGAGGTGGGGGAGTGGTCTAGGTAACAGTGGTGTTTACAGGTAGTCTGTGTCTGGTGATCAGGGTCAACATTCTGAGTTTCGTGTCTAAATTTGAATGAAACTACTTGAAATAATTGAAATATTTCATTTAAAAAATTATTTATTTATACTTTCAGCGATATTTAATAAAGAAAACAGGTTATTTAATAGAAATATCATTTTTATATTTAGAAAAAAATGTAAAATTAAAGAAAAGAACACATACATGTAGTAAAACTACAAAGTAATCATATTTTTTTTAATTAAACTTGTGTAAATATCAAGATTTTAAAAAAAAATATTCCATTCATATATATATATGCTTATCCGTTGTGTGAACATATATACAATGTACCGCGATAGGGATATTGCCTAGTCTACGTTCTGACCAACAATAGTGTCCAAAATATTCACCATTTCCGGGTATACGTGTGTTTAAAATTGTTTATTGTTTGCAAGATTCTTAAATTCTTTTAAAAATTGATCTTCGACTTTATATATCCACTTTTTTAATTTCAAATATTGGATATTGACAGACGTTAGGAAATTAGTTAAAAGTTACAATCGAAACTCGTGTTTCTGACACTTCATTTACAACGGAACATGCTGTAGATTGTATTCATATATAAGAAGATAAAACTTCGGATAAAGGAATTTTTTATCCATGCCGTTTGCGCTAAATATCTTTTCTAATTAATCATATTCCAATTTTAATCAGCAAATAGCGATTCTGTGCACGAACCAGTCTATATCGCCTAAAATACAATATAAATTAGCCGCAATGAGGTTGAATGTAAATATTTTATGAAGTCATGTTGTGATTAAAGCGGCACTGTGACGCACAAAGGGGAAAATTGACAAATGTAGAAATTTCGCATGACCTCTGTAAATTTTGTTCAATTCCTACAAGTATTCAGTTTCAGAAAATTACATGTTTCAGAACCTAAAAATGATATTTTTATTGGGAAAAATAAAAGTAAAAAAAATTTCTGTCTGTCCCAGAACGAAAATATTGCAAAATACACTGGTACTTCCTCCTCCCTATTGTATGTGTGCGCAGAAAAGTGTTGAATAAGTTTCCATAGTTACCATGGTCTCAGTTATCCACGAATGAATGTAAGAAGACCAAAAAATTAGATTTAATCTTTTTTAAAAAGTTTTTAAAACATATTTCTCACCTTTGCATGCTCCAGTTGAATGTTGTTTACAAGTTTGAGATAAAAATAAGAGCTGCGTGACCTTGACATAACCGAAATAACGAAACGGTAGATACAACCTTTACTTTTCCGGCACTTATAATGTGCAGTCAATTCTTGCAGTTTAATTGTCATATATTCGCTAAATACTCATAATTTCATAATTCTTTCTCTGTATGCTACAGATATCTTAAAATTACTATATGATTTTGACTCACTGTGCCGCTTTAATTACTCTCAGTTGATTTTGAAATAAAATTTTACCAAGATTCTTTTTTTCTGCCCCCCCCCCCCCCTCTCCCCCGTGTATACAAGGCGGCTACATGAAAGCGTTGACGCGCGACCAGGCGACCGTTTTCAAAGGACATAAACTCAGACTATCAGGTAGCACGGCTAGCTGGCCTGTCAATCAAATCAGAAGCAATTGTTTTTTTTATGAATGACAGGCGGTAAATTATTGATCTTGAATCAGGTAGATTTGGGGGACGTTAACATAAAATTGGGTGTTTTAGGTCAATTAAGACGTGAATTGTCTTTAAAAGGTAGCACTACTCAGCCAATTACCGTAAGGCAGAATAAAACTAAAAAATCTCAATTGAAATCACTTATTTCAGCAAAATTATGCAGGTATAATTCATAGTGAGATGTATAAAATGTTTATGTATTATTCAACTATATTGTGTATTTCAATACACAAATCAAAAGTCAATACCCATTACCCTAGAAAAAAAACCCTGTACCACTAGGATAAGCCAGGGTACCTACAGAATATCAGAATGAGAATGACATTTCATTCAACTTTTAAAAATTCTGAACATAGTTTAAATGCATTTGCTAGTTACAGTTGATAATTACCGGTATTTATTAGCTCACCTGAGCCAAAGACTCAAGTATACTTTTCTGATCACATATTAAGGCCACATCTTTTTGTTTTCTTGGTTTACAGATTTTTTTGGAGGTGGTTGGGAGAAATGAAAATAAAATTAAATGAAGCTTGTGTGTGTTCATGAAAGAAATACAAGTCTGAGTCATGTAAGAGTATGTGCGTTATATTTTTTTAGGCATAAAGTTTTGTAAGTTAAATCATCATACATCATGATACATACAAGTGCCCTGATACATACAGTTTACTGCATAACTTTCAGGATGATTTACTGTTGAATTAGGCAATAAACAGATAGTGAACAATGTAATAACACTGAACTGGATGTCAAGAAATGCCTTAATAGTATTAATAACACTTTTTATTCGAACTGGATGTCATTGAGGTTTCAGATTTATTGGGATACTTAATAGTATTATTTGGATACCTAGGGTTTCCTTGGGGTTCTTGTGTTTTGTTTATTCATGAAAATATGCAATGAACAGTTGCAATGTTACAGTTACAAAAATATATAAACCATTTTTAGATTTAAAAAGGTCAAATTAAGTGTCATTAGAGTATTTTAGAATACTTTTAAGGGTTCAGTTGGATGTCCTTGTGGTAACATAAGGTCATTCTTTGGTTCAATATGCTGGCCTGGTATCATTTTGTTTTGTGTATTGCACAATATGCAATAATCAGTTACTATATATGTAAATGCAAGTATAAACCATATATATTTACATGTACATTTATTAAAGTCAAATAAGAAGTCATTGAGATTTCTAGGGTACCGAAGGGTATTCATTTGGAACCTAGCTTTAAAGCTTAGTTTATTTTATGTAGGTAGGTTTTATTCGAGTTTCCATTGGTTCTGTGTATTGAAATAGTTGCAGGATAATTTTTTTTACACTATATGATATATAATCAGATTTCCACCATAAAAAATAAATACGAATAATTGTTTTTTTGAAAGGAGAAAATGCTACAAATAGTGTTTGAAATTAAGAACATAAGTATAATTTTGACAAAATTTCTCAACGTTCTCTTTGACGTTGCAATGTTGGTTAACCATACTCCGTGGTAACAAAACATGTTGGTTGAAATTTTGGCTAACATGAGTTCTATTTAATCAAATAAAATGAAACTTCACACTTCGACAAAATCAATGTTTATGTTTACGAAAACGTGTTGATTTAAAATCTTTTAATAATTATATGACTATGAGAAGCATTGTCTACATATTTTTTGAATGACCTTCCTTATCACCTTTCCTGTCATTGAGGATTAATCCCCTTTAATTTTATTCAATAAAAATCAATAAAAAAAACAGCCTATATTTGTTGGAAAAAAAATTATTATCATAAAATTTTATTCCTTATGGTAACCTACAGCATATTTTTTTAGTTTTAAAAATTTACTTGTTTCCATAGACTTTAATGCAGTATTAAAAATTTATTACTGCTAAGGTAGTATTTTTTTGTGAAAAATTTTTCAGGTTAATCCTGTCATGATAAAAGATGTAGAGCCACTTTGGGCTTTATTCGGCCCTGAGAATTTCTGAAAATTCAAAACCGCTCAGTTTAAGTTGCAAATGCAGTATTTATCACTTGGATTGTTGGTGACCATGTGTCTATTAATTGTGACGTAATTTCACATCTAGTCAATGCATTATGACGTCATAAAATGCGTCATTTTCCTAATATCCTGTAAATTCCTTTGAAAATGACCTAAAATTGAAGCATTTTTTTAACATTTCATATAGAGCACAACCTCCAATCCAAAATTTCCCAATATATAATGAAAGGTCTATTTCTGAACTTCAAAAATCATGTTTTATTTTTTGGATCGTGGGCTGTGCTCATATTTTAATTCTTTGTTGAAGATAGTCAAATTCGCATTTTTTCTGCAAATTTCAAGAACATTGCAATTTCTCAAAGCCTGTTTTCAAATATTTAGATTCTCAAAACAAAATTTAATTATAGAACATGAAAGCACCAAGTGTCTACTTTATTTTGATATATGAAAAAGGAAAGAGGGTGATAGTTAATTAATTGATATAAGTACAGGGCCATTTTATTCATAAGATGGCTCTAGCTCTTTGAAATAGTATAATCATATTTTATGTACATATTTTATATTTTATGTTAGAAAAAGTCTAATTTGGGTCATATAGATTGATGTATAAACATGATAAAAAGAATAAATATGGTCACTATAGTTTTTAATTTATTTTCAAGGTTGTCATGCCTAAACGCAAGAGATGTCCAGTATGCCATGAAGACTTTCCTGAGAGGAGCTTTTATCGCCACTATTCCAGCTACTATGACTCGGCAACTAATTCATGGTTGGATCATGGCCAAGAGGCAGACAGAACAATTGCTAGAGAGGAATCAGAAAGGAGATTCAACAATCTTCTTGCAGATGTTGCAAAAGCTACAGATTTCCCTGGTAAAGTATTTTATCAAGTTTATATTTTTCAAACTTAAATATATTCAACAACTTTGATGAAAAGCTATGTATAACTGATACAGAAGTCTCAGTCACTTGTTACTTAAGTAATTTAAATATAGGTTTTTCCTCTTGACTAACCATATACATGAACTTGCAAATATCTTCTTCAACCATTCAAATTGGACGTCTTAAAACGTGTCCTCGTGAATGTAAACACTGTAAACATTGCAGACACCAGTACAAAATAGAAGAAAATACTTTCTTATCTCAAAGTTGTTTTTTGGTCCTATCCTTTGAGAAAACAAGGTTTTACTGTAAAGCAAGATCTATGAATACTCGGTTAGCCAATTAAAAAATATGGGAATTGGACATCTTGGTACAGATAAAATTCTTATTTAATAAGGTTAAAGCTTGTGGCTAGTAAAGTGTTTTATTACAATAATAATGTGTTACAGTAATTAAATTTTCTAAAAAAAAAATTTTATAGACGCAGAAGAAGAAAAATGTTGTGATGACCATGGTGGCATTAACATCCCAACCAGTTGTCCAACAGATGATGTTCCAGAAGAAAGTGATCAGGTATGAAATACTATGCAAAAATTATCAAGTTGGTAAAAAATTTCAAAATGACAAACCTGTTCTTTTGAAAATTGAGTAGCACTACTTTGAAATTTTTGAAAATATTTTATCTGCATGGAACAAACTTTTTAACATCCCTTAGGTGTTAGAATACATTATAAGAGGTGTAATTATGTAACCGGACCAAATTTTAAAAAGTTAACTGTCTAAGGCGTGTTGCACCTTAGTTCTTACGGAAAGGTCACTATGACCTAGATGATAAGTTTAAGAGTATTGCAGTATCCTTATGAAAAATTGACTTAGAGGAAACATTGAAGAACAATATTATCCATATCAGTTCCTTTTACATTGCATTGCACACCTGCAATAAAATACTTAATAAATGCTTATTTTGTAATTATAGTCTTCCGGAACTGAAGACAATGACGATGAAGATGATGATGATGACGATAATGAGCCAGAACACTGGGACATCCCTGCTGACTGTGTGGATGATGACCTGGGAATTGATGTACAACCTTCCCCTCTTAAGACCATCAACAGTTTGTTGTTTTGCGTAGTATATGCAATTTTATATCTACAAGCTGTACATCATATTAGCGACAATGGAATTGAATATTTGCTGCGGTTTTTGTTCAAGATTTTTCAAATTTTTGGAGCCAATGTCAACAGTCAACTCTTATCAGAATTTTGTATTGGTTTTCCACCAAGTCTTTATCTTGCAAGGAAATTTTTGAAATTAGATAGGGACGATTTTAAACGATACACTGTATGTTCATCTTGCCATACTCTGTATGAAATTTTTGACTGTGTTTTTGAAAGAAATGGTGTCAGGTATGGAAAACAATGTCAGACGGAATTAAAAGTTCGTGGAAGATTTGTTAAATGCAACACACCTTTAGTAAAACAAGTTATTTGTAAAGGCAATGTTAGAAAATATTATCCGATCAAAGTTTATTGTTACAACAACATTATTTCAGGAATTGAAAGAGTTTTGAAAAGAAACGAAATAAAAGAAATTTGGCAACATTGGCGGGATTGGGAAACGGAACCAGAACTTTTGAGGGATGTTTATGATGGGAGGGTTTGGAAAAATTTCATGTCTTATAAGGGGGTTCCTTTTTTGTCAGAATCACAAAGCATTGGGTTAATGATGAACATTGACTGGTTTCAGCCATTCAAGAACCGTAATGATTATTCAGTAGGTGTTATTTATTTTGTTTTGCTTAATCTACCACGAAATATCAGGTTTAAATCAGAGAATGTAATAGTAGCAGGTTTAATTCCAGCATTCAAGAAGGAACCCCACAGTATAAATTCTTTTTTAAATCCAATCGTGGAAGAGCTACAAGTGCTTTGGAAAGGAGTACGTTTAGAGTCCAGTTTTTTAAATACTGCTTCCATTTTTAGAGCAGCTTTATTATGTGTTTCCTGTGATATTCCTGCTGCTAGGAAGTGCTGTGGTTTTAAATCTCATGCAGGTAGATTAGGATGTCATAAGTGTTTTAAAATTTTTCCGGGAGATTTTGGTGAAAAAAGGGATTATTCGGGTTTTGATAGGCAAAATTGGAAACCAAGGACAAAGTCAGTTCATAACATATATGCTAGAAGAGTGAAAAATGCAACCAGCAAGTCACAGGCTGATAAATTATCTAGAGATTTCGGAACATACTATAGTGTACTTATTGAATTAGAATATTTTGATGCTATCCAGTTCTGTGTTATTGATCCCATGCATAATTTGTTCCTAGGTACAGCTAAGAAAATGTTCAAACTATGGGTAGAAAAGGATATACTGACTTCAGAAAATTTAGATAAGGTTGAAGAAAGACTTGCATCAATTAATTCTTTGACAGATATAGGTCGTATTCCAACACACATTTCTGGAAACTATGGCGTTTTCTCTGCTGCTGAGTGGAAAAATTGGACAACGATATTTTCATTGTATGCTTTATGTGGTATTTTACCTGATAAACATTACAAGTGTTGGGAAAAATTTGTCTTAGCCTGTCGGATTCTCTGTAAGCCTTTTATTTCTACTACTGATGTGCAAAAAGCAGATTTATTATTGTTGGATTTTTGCAAAACATTTGAAAAAATTTATTGTCTTAAAGATGTTACATGCAACATGCATTTGCACAATCATTTAAAAGATTGTTTACTTGATTATGGACCTATCCATGTGTTTTGGTGTTTTTCTTTTGAAAGATTTAACGGTGCATTCGGGTTTTTCCACACAAACAATAAAGCAGTTGAAATACAATTCATGCGAAAGATTATGACATCCAAATTTTGCGATTCTTTTAAAGAAGTGTTACAATTTCATAATGAGTTTGGTCTATCAGATATCTTCTTTGGTGAAACTCAACAGATTGACAAACCGTGTAAGATAACAGATATGATTCAGTTCTTGAAAGCCTCTGAAGCTGTCTCATTCCCATTTGCTTCTGTTGACGTTATGCAATTTGTTTCATTACCCAAAGTTTTTAAAGTAGTTGCTCTCGACAAAGATGATATTGTTATTTTAATGGCTTCATACAGAAAAATGTTTCCATCTGTTTCTTTAAATGTAGATGACATTGGGGAAGTAATTAAAAAGTTTGGCTATGTCACAATTTTAGGTGAAAACTTTGGATCTAGACAACTTCATAGAAAGTTAAGGTCTTCAGATATCTTAGCTTGTTGGGATACAGAACCCGGTGAAAATATAGGCCATCCGACAATGGATCTTCATCCTTGTAGAGTAGATTTTTATTTTACACATACTGCTATTGTGCAAGGGAAGACTTTCACAAATATATTTGCCAAGGTGTCTTGGTACAAAGAGTACACAGAACGATTTAAGTATGGAAGCGCCCTACAAATGTGGCATTCTGATAAGTTTGAGTCTAGTAGACAGAACTGCTTTTTACCAGTTCAGAAAATACACAGTAGATTTTCAAAGGGAATTACTGGGCAAAGCAAAGACTTAATGTGCGTCTGCCCAATTCCTAGACGGGTTTTAAGTGAAAATGACAAGTAAAAAGAACATTTAACAGAGCTGTTTTGAAATATGTGTGTGCCGGGATATATATAAAGTAGGGTCATTAGCTGAATCTTGAACTAAGGACAAATAATTATGCTTTTGGAGTAGAAATCAAGATTTCTTGATGTACTATCTTGTCATAGTGCTACTCCAAAACATGAATTATTTAACTTATTTTTGTACTGTTTATTATATGTAGACTTTTATATAATTGTATAGCCTCTTATTTTTCATATGCTCATGCTCATACATTGTATCTTGAACATTTGATAGTCTAGCATGCTTTTGGAGTAGAAATCAAGATTTCTTGATGTACTATCTTGTCATAGTGCTACTCCAAAACATGAATTATTTAACTAATTTTTGTACTGTTTATTATATGAAGACTTTGTATAAATTGTAAAGACTGTTATTCTTCATAATGCTAATACTCGTACATTGTAGCTTGACCATTTGATAGTCTAGCATGCTTTTGGAATATAATCAAGATTCCTTTATGTGCTTTTTCACAACATATTGAACATATTACTTTTATTTCTACATGAATTATATTTAGAATTTATTTAACAATGCATTGGTTCACACTTTAGTATAAAATTTGGATATGAAATATTAAAGTGTGATTGGAAAATGTTGTAGACGATTTTTTAAAAAAAAATTATTCAATGAGCAAGGGCAATAAATATCAAAAAATGTTTTTGGTGCTAGTTAGATTTTTCATTTATCATTATGCTTTGTAAGCATAAACAGATAGTTTTTTTTAAAATATCCTTGCAGATAGTTTATTAGGATTTTTTTAGTTGTATTTATGAGGCCATTGATTAAAAAAAATGTTTGATGCACATTGATTTACCTGATAACCATTAATTTTATTATTTAGATGAAAATTCCGAGCAATAGAACATTTAATATGTCTTGTAATGAAAGTCATTATGAAGATTTTTGTATATGATTTTTAAACATTACTTAAGGAGCTCAAAATTTTGTTTTAAAAATTACAAACATTCAGGTCAGAGAACTTTTTTTTTTAATAATGGCCTTTTTTTTCCCTAGATATTTCCATACCTGACACCTGCATATCTTATTTTCCTTGAATTACATTTTTAGTGCATACTTTTTGGTTTGAAGGAAAAAAAGCAAATTCTGTAGTTAGATGTGTTATGCTTGTATGTGTACTTAAACGTGTTTATAGCTAATGAGAATTTTGTTAAGCTCATATAATGCGATGCAGTTTTAAGATGTATCGAACAAAATGAGAAGAGATAGTAAAATACTTTAAGCCAATGAATCGACAAGAGAGCATTGTTTTCAAATGTATTATTTGATTTAAGCCAGATTTTTGTTTTGGTTAAAGACATGTATTCATTGCTTGTCATTTTTACCATGGTAATATCTACAAAACAGAAAGTTTATTTATTTTTTTTACTTTGTATTTATGAGTAATTCCATTCTGTTTACCAAGTGAATTTTTGTCTTTATAATTAAGGATATCTCTTTGGTGTTTGTTTTTATTTTCATTTAAATGCTATACTGTACATCTGCATTTTGTAATCATAGTAATTATAACTGTCCTGATGAAGAAAAATGGATGGTTTACTATTATGCAACAAATTGTTTTACATCTAAATTGAAAATGAATAAATGAATGTTCAATAACTCAATGAATTGTGTTTTGATTGATTTTGATGTTGCTTTTCACTGCTTGAGGATTAGTATTGCAAAGAGAAACATTTGAATAATCACACATGTAATTTAAAAATACATGGAATGTAAAACAAATCAAAAAAGTAATGTTTTACTGTTAGATTATAAAGAGCCTGAGAGCAAGTTAAATATTGTAAAAATTCATTTGTTATTGTTTTTCTCTCCATTTCACAATAGTTGTCAACTTATAATAGTAATTTTATATTATATTTTTTAAAGAAAAAATAATTATTTTAAAATATCCTTTAAAAACTATATGTTGATAAAGGATATATTCAATACTCTTTTTTTCTTAAAAAAAGAAGGTTGCGGATTTCAACATAAACTATATGTTGATATTAAAATCAGCAAATTTTTACCTTTAAATAAAGGGGGAACTGAGGAATACCAGTATATTGCTTGCTTTCGAAAGAAGACAACATGAGTAAACATTTTTTTACTATTAAATATGTAAAACAGGATCAAATTCCGGTGTTGATAAATCCAGTTATATGTAAAAAATGAATTAAAATCCCAAGAAAATTACCTATTATTAAAATATGGCTGTTTTGTAGGTATATGTGAATGGCTAAATATTCAATGAAATGTATATGTGAATGGCTAAATAGTCGATGAAAGTTGGCCAAAAGACTGATGAGACATGATAAAGATTGGCTATATAAGCACTGCAACAATGTTGAATAATGACTGAAAATAATCAAAGGGGTATAATGGTCACTGAAAGAAAACAGTTGACTGAAAGGCCACTGAATGTTGGCGGAATGGTCACTAAAAGGTCACTGAAAGTTAGCGGAATGGTCGATGAATGTTGGTTGAAAGGTCAATGAAAGTTGGCTGAAAGGTCACTAAAACGTCACTGAATGTTGGCAGAAAGTTGACTAAAATGTCACTGAATGTTGGCTGAAAGTTGACTGAAAGGTCACTGAATGTTGGCTGAAAGGTCACTGAAAGTTGGCTGAATGGTCACTGAAAGTTGGCTGAAAGGTCACTGAAAGTTGGCTGAAAGGTCACTGAAAGTTGACTGAAAGGTCACTGAAAGTTGGCTGAATGGTCACTTAAAGTTGGCTGAAAGGTCACTGAAAGTTGACTGAAAGGTCACTGAAAGTTGGCGGAATGGTCACTGAAAGTTGGCTGAAAGGTCACTGAAAGTTGGCGGAATGGTCACTGAAAGTTGGCTGAAAGGTCACTGAAAGTTGGCGGAATGGTCACTGAAAGGTCACTGAAAGTTGGCTGAAAGGTCACTTAATGTTGGCTGAAGGGTAACTGAAAGGTTGAAGGAATGGTCACTGAAAGGTGATGGAATGGCCACTGAAATGTACCTGCCATTCAGTGACTGAAATGTCACTGAAATGTTGCTGAAAGACATCTTTCAGTTTCAACTGAAAGGTCTCAGTTCTTCCTGTGTAAATTATTTAAATTTTGACCCCCCCCCCCCTTCCCAAGTTTCTCAGATGAGTAATTTGGCCCATGGGCCTCTTTTTTGACACTTTAGTACTTATAAGGTCATGTTGAGTGATTTTGTAAAATTTAAACAATTTTTTATTACAGTCACATTTAGTGTTGGAATTCAAATATTAATACCTGAATTTATGATTCTTTTCCAAGCATTTGTAAACATAGTTTGGGAATCTGACAAAAATTATTTTACCGCGACGGGGACAGGTAGGTGACTAAATTCCCGCAGAGGGAACTCGGTTTACCTGTCTCACCTGTCCAAATACGGCGTTGTGATTATATCACGACGGAGCGTGGGAAATACGGGATCCGCGTTGCAGGTACAGTACTGTAAGCCCCTATAATTAAACATGTTTGAATCAAGTCCCGATTTACACCAAGAACAGTGCCAACACAATAAAAAGATTTAATACAATGTGGTACAATAAAAGTTAAAAACAATCACTTCTCACAGGAAAATGCAACATTCAAAATAACGTTAATAAAATTCTTATATTTATTTTAAAGGGACCCCTAAAATGACACTTCACGTTCTGAAAAACATCAAGATGAGACGGTTTGCTAACGGCACGCAATTTGGAACCACATACGTTGTGTTTTCAAACACTGCCTACAGAACAGTCAAGGCCTTGCTCATACTTGAGAAACACCACCAAAGCTGTCGAAGCTGGTCAGAATAATGTTGTCCTAAGGTTGTGACATTGTCTGATGACATACAATTTCAGTATTCAATTACAGTATAATAACAAAATTGTGAAATTAACTTTGATCATATTTCCAAAAATTAATATTAAGAATACAGCAGAGGCAATGGCACTCAGTGTTCAAATGCTTACATAAGTGTAAAAAAGGTTACTAGGCCATCTTTACACATTGAAAACTCGATGGATTTATCATCTATTACCCGAACATGACAGGCCAAAAAGGGATGCTCAGTC
This sequence comes from Saccostrea cuccullata, assembly GCF_032062105.1. Classification (NCBI taxonomy): domain Eukaryota; kingdom Metazoa; phylum Mollusca; class Bivalvia; order Ostreida; family Ostreidae; genus Saccostrea; species Saccostrea cuccullata. Next base: position 15,944 of record NW_026929487.1, on the reverse strand, counting down.
ATTCTTCCTTGGCATCTAATCCCAGCTCTGATGAGTTTGACATCCGTGTAAATTTGCTTAGACAGTTGCTCCTATGTGGTCAAGTTTAATTGACAGTTGAGCAGGAGAAGTAGTGAAATCTCGACAGGAGCCAATGTAAATATATATATATACCCTCATTTCCTGCACATTACCCTCCTGAGTTGCGAGATGTAAAGATGTATTAAGTACAACTCCCTCTGCAAACTGAAGAATAAAACAAATTTATTCAAGGCATAAATAATTAACAATTTACAATATATGATTTCCTATAACTTAGATGCTGCAATGTGTATTCCCATTTTTTTTTATTGTCCTTTAAGCAAGTGTCTTGCAAGCCGAGGAATCTTCGATGGTGATGGATTTGGAGATTTCCTGGACAGATTCTATCCTCTCTCCTACCGCAGAAAGCTTAAGCATGACATTTGACATGTCAACTTTATGCATGTCATTTTTTTTCTTGATTTCATTTAAGTTCTCAACAAGGACTTCCTTGTTTTAGACCTTCTTCTCAAGCTCTGCATCATTCCCCAAACTCACTGCCTTTTTTTGTCTTTGGATCTTAAGATTATCAGTCCTTCCCATCCTGTTTCTAATTAGGGCCCCGCAAGAATTTACGGGTGGCTTATAGTAATCACTCTGTCCGCCCGTCTGTCTGTCTGTCACTCTTCCGTCCACAAATTTTCTGGGTTTTTTTCTAATAATTTTTTTTATGGTTGCCCAGTCAAGTTCAAATTTGGCATGGTAGTTCCGTAGACAGGAATACAAATTTTGATGCTAAGTTTGGTTCTCTATGTCTTCTGGTTTAGAGCTGGGGTGGTGGGGTAGATTCCTTAACTATGCAAAAGAATGAATGGACAACTTTTTTATGGTTGCTTAATAAAGTACAAATTTGGTATGGTAGTTCAGTAGGCAGAAATACATATTTTGATGCTAAGTTTGGTTCTTTATGTCCCCTGGATTGGAGCTGGGGTGGTCGAGTAGATTCCTTAACTTTATATACCAAAGCATTGGCAAAGAGAGATAACTGCTGAAGATGTTCCCATTGTAAATTGAATCCTGCTATGACTCTCTCGGGATTAATTAGCTTTCCTCCTGAAGAAAATCCAGAACATTGTCTTTATCTGTCAAATTGAGACGAATTACCACCTCTGTCTACAAATAAGTTTGTTTTGAAGTTAAGTCAATTTGGAATGCTATGACACTCTGAAATGTGGATTAAAATATAATTTTTTTATAAATTATTTTTGTTTAATATAGTTATGATTTCATTGAATTCTAATAACAAGAAAAAAAGATAAAAGAAGAATTTTTGATTTGCTTTTTTCACTTTATGTTAATTTAAGAATATTATAAATTTTTAGGATAGTTGTATAAAAACCCCATTCTATCATTAATACTGAAAAAGTTCTCTTTGTAACTTTAGAAGAAAATGATGAGAGAGGTAGTCAATTAATCCCTTGGGATTAATATTATCTAGCCTGCTGCAGAAAATTTAGTAGGCTTTTCTTTATCTGTCTTTGATTAATGAAAACCTTTGTCTGCAACTGCTGTTGTTTGAAGTTAAGGTCAAGCCTTCATGATATTTGCATTCATTGAAGCCTGGCATTTTATATAACACAAGCTTCATAATTGTTTAAATATACATTCAATGTTAAGTTGTTCTTTACTGCCTAATGTAAGTACAAGGATATTATTTTCAGGTTTTTGAATATTTAAGAATTATCTTGAAATTTTAAGAATTCAGTTGCTGTTGCTTATTCTTCGTACATTTTTTAATCATCTGCGACCTATTAATTCTACCCCATGGCGGGGCCCTTGCTCACTGGTCAGTTTTCTAGTTGCATATGTAAAAGGTCCTTGTACAGAGCCGTTCGCCTTCTGTGATGGATACCTTTCATTCTGTTTAATTTCAAAACAATGACAGTATTAAAGTTAAATTCCATTTAGAAGTTTTGAAAGGCTCATATTCTTGATACATACAAAAAACTTGCACATATTACAACAATTAATGAAAATATACAGCTTATGCATATTTATGCCTCCTCCTCCCTTTACCTCAACATAACATAAACACCATATATGTTGAAATAATTGTAATTATCTTGATCAACAATCCAAACATGTAGTAGAAACAAATAAAAATATCAACCAAATATTCCTAAAACTACACGCAATTATACGGTTCACAAAAACAAATACAAAAGAATGTACAAATTGCAATCAGTACTTCAAAACCAAACACTCAAGAGTTTAATTTTTCATACAATGAACATAGCTGTTCAAATTGACTTTGAATCAGTCTCGAAAAACACAGACATACACACAAATTTACACACATAAATACATATATGTAAACTTAAAAAGTAACATGTATGGGACTAACAGATAAGTTCAAATGTTAAAAATCAAATAATTGGCAAAGGTGGGGTCCTTTAGGGGAGGAGGGTGGGAAAACAAAAATTTCGCTAAAAAATTTCTCTGTGATGTAGCGCTTCTATCAGGCTACAGTTACATAAAGAAAAGACGCTATCTTTCAGCCAATCAAAATTCAGTATTGCTAAGAGGTAACATACGGGCATTAGCTTTGGTTAAATAATAGAGGCTCACCACAGGTTACAAAATAGTTGTCAGCATAAAATCATTTATTACATAAATTGCATATAGATTTGCAACTCCTGGAATCGCTTTATAATTCATCGTTTCTTTATTCATATATTATATTTTAGTTTTTGCTTCTGTGAAATAACAATTTTAATTTGTTTTCCGTATTGTTAACAATAAAACACCATGGTTTGTCTCGGTTTATTTTTCTTTAGGTGTTAACTTGTGTGTGAGGTATCTAAGGTTATCTTTCTTGTTTATTTATATTTAATAACATTCCAACATTATATTAAATAGGTATTGATATATATGATATGTATTAATATTTCATAAATTAAGATAAAAAATTGTTTCACATATAATTAATACCCTGACAATACGCTCTTACTGCTAAGTAGCCCTCTTTCGGTGTCTTAAATCAGGAGGATCAACAGGAGCGAACCTGCGTCAAACATTCGTCCTTTTAGATGAACCCATGGATGAAAAAGAGCTGTTGAAATGGTTGTCAAATGATCTTGAAGGTACCATCTTATCCTCTTTGCCGATTGTATCAGCTTCATCCGAAGGGCAGTTGCAAAAAGGATGTGTCTCTCATCGTCAACTCTAACGTTACCCTTTAAGAAATCCTTACAGGCAAAGAATTGTTGATCAATCTAAAAAAGTATAAAATTATAATATATATATATATATATATATATATATATATATATATATATATATATATATATATATATATGCTCATGTTGTTAAGTTCATTCATTAAATCGTCAATAACAATTACATTGTGATTACCGCTGAGTTCCTCTATGTCGGACTCGGATGGTTTAACTATTTGAAAAGACAGACGGAGACAGTAAATTCGTCTAGATAAACACCAGAACAGTTTAACACTCTTTTTGGTGGTATTGGTTCAAACATTGTGTCTTAATTTTGTATAAGCTTTTTGACAAAACTTGTTTTACCCGAACCTGTTGTACCGGATATAGAAATCGTTGTACAACTAAAAAAGGGAAACAGTTTTGAAAATGACTAACTATTGAATAGAGTAATGGTTTATAAATGAACAAACAACCTTTTTGACTGCAGAAAGAACGACAAAAACTATTTTTGTAATGATGACATATTTAGTCAAAGATACATTTTGCATAACATTTAATAAGTTAACATTTCTTAATTGACTTCTTAATTGTCATTATCAATGTTACCAGTTGGGTTGCACTCCATGCACTCTAGCATCGCCATCTAATTGCTATGGTCTTGATGCGCATAAAATGGCACCACACTGTCCAGCTCCACGGGTAAATGAAAGTTTTTTTCGTACAAGTTGCTCTTTAGTTTTGCCCACTACGGAATTCTTAGGGAGACTCATGCTCTTTGTGTGGTATCATGTCTTTATGCCTGACTCCACATTCCTCATGAAGTCGAATTCACGAATGTTTATGCATCTGTACAGGATGTTACCGAGAAATGCATATTACCCCAATGTGTAATCAATAATCAGCATCTTTGTCTTCTTCACATCCTCCAGTTTCTTGTCTATAATTTCTATAGAATCACAGGATGCGCCATCTAGACAGGGACATGGACTGACCTTCTACCGATGGTTCGTCGTCTTGGAACAGGCGAACATTAACAAAGGTTCCTTTCTCCTTGGTTTTGTCTTCGTAAATTTTCAGATTGCGCTCAGAAAGTAAAAGTGTCAGTCATGTCCTGGTTTTAATGCCTGACTCCACATTCCTCATGAAGTCGAATTCGCGAATGTTTATCCATCTGTACGGGATGTTACCGAGACATGCACATTACTCCCGAGGTGTAGGCGATAATCAACGTCTTTGTCTTTCTATAGATTAGCACAGGATGTGCCATAGACATGGACCGACTTTTTCCCGTTTATTTGTCGTCGTCGGCGAATATCAACAATAGTTTCCTCCTCGATGGTTTTGTGTTCGTAAATTTTCACATTGCGCTCAGACCCCAAGTCGAAAGTAAAAGTCTCAGTCATGTCCATGGTTTTGCATTATCGGCCACTCGCTGAATTGTGAGATGATTTTCCTGCGTTGTAGGTGCGATTCTTACATAGTTCCTTGTTTACATGGAAAATAATCTTGTTTGTGCAGATAAATATTTCAAAATAAAGGTAAACTGCATAACATGATTTTACCTAAGTATGATTATCTATTATTTAACCGGTAATACCCAATTAACAATTTAGTCTCCATTTAAAATTTTCTGTAACTGCGGAAAAGTTACCGCATCCTCTTTTCGCAGTTTCTATACAATTTTTAACACATTAGTTCTGAACAAAACGACAAATTCTCTTTATAATGTTTTAATGTTATGCATACATCTTACCCTCAGAATCATAAATGTAAGACTCAAAGTTTTGTTGAATTTCTTCCGCATTATGGGTTCTGTTGCTTCCGTTATCACCATACTTGGTTAACTTCAGAAGTGTCCTGAAGTTGTCCCTTGTCCGACTGATAGAGTGCTGCACTTTTGGCAAAGGACAGCTTCAATTTCTGAATGAAATGTTTTTGAGAGTGGAAATATTTTCTAAGTTGAGTATATATGTATGTATTGTGTGGTATCGATATACAACAGTTTCAGCTATGTCTATCTAAAAATGACAATTTTTTCCGTAATATTGTGAGGACAAACATATTTCTCCAAGAATGAGTGCATTTTAGTACGTCATTAGGAACCTTTTCGGCTACCCATTCCGCAAATTCAAGAAACCATGTTAGACGTACATGCTTTCATTGTAATAGCATACAGAAAAAGTCATTCAAATGACGTTTATAGTCAAGGACTTTTGATAACTGCACCTGTTTTAATTTATCGTCAATTATCTAGTAAGTCTAAACTATTTTATATTAACATAACCTGTTCTCGTAAAATTAAGACATAAAAATGATGAATTTCTTTACATGAGCTATGGTATGGATTAAACAGATATAGACAAGGGAGGTAACTTCTATAACATAAGAATTCCGCGAACTCAAGAAACCGCGATCGTGTCCGATGAGAAAAACCTAAAAATTACAATCCGTGAAATTAATCCCCTATACAGTACTTTAAACTTCGTATTAATTAACGAACATTGAACGACAAAAACTTTTTTTTCTTTCTTTACAATACAAAAAACAAAAAAAGTGTTATGATAAGTCAGGTTTAGGCTTTTGGTTACCTCTATTTCTTTCAAGAAGTTAGAAAAGTCCCTATTTCTTAAAAGCATATCGACTTCAGACATTACTCCAAGCTAACTAAAAATACTTCAATCATGAGCTCCTTTAAGAGACATCTGCTAAGCAATAATAGATAGCACTTATCTTCTAAATCGTCATGTTTCTGCTTTGAAGAATACTATTTTCAGCACATTGATACGCTGGTCATTTTCTTCTTTTTCCTCCTTGTCTTCTTCTCGGACTCCGGACCGTGGCTTCAGACGATGCTTATCAGGGGTAAAATAAACTTACCAAGTTCATAGGTATGTTGAATAAGGCTGCTTCTTTCAAACTTGTTCAAGGAGACCTTTAACATTATACAATCAATCAATCAACAATTGATAAATACATGCCCTCGGGCCAGGGGTTCTAGTAATAGACTGGGCAAATAGGTTTTACAGAGAGAATGCATTATTTCTTTGAAATTCTTCTTTGCTCCTGAGCATAAAATAAACCAAACAACTGGGGACATGATTCACAATTTTTGAAACTTTGGACCCACAGTGCTTTGCTTCTTTAACATGTTTAAGTTACATTCTTGTAAGAATTAATTATGAAAATATTCCAAAAAATAAACTCACTTTAATTTAATGGATAGATTGAGATAAATAGTGAATAAAAACATTGCTCTGACATTAAAATCAGCACTTATATTCAAGCTTTAGACTGGTTATGTAGTAAGATTGCAACGATAAACCATTTGAGGGTATACCGCGGTATATTTTTCCATGGTTCAGTTCACGATACTTCAAACTGTTATCACAGTTCGGTTCATTCGGTCTGTAATTATCCAAATTGTTTTGGTTCCTCAATTACAATTTTAAAATGGCTTCTGCATGAAACATGAGGTCAATGAAACTGCAGACATGGCAGTTAAACCTTTTTTCAGCCTCATATTTGACGGGTCGAATGATGTTATCACTTTCCCAGTGTTAGTTTAATGAACATTTGTTAAAACGTTTGAGTTGAAAGTATATGATGACAAACCTCTGACTTTATACACAATATTATGTCACGTACCGTGATACGTATCGTGAACTGAATACCGTGATATGTATCATACCGTGGGGTAGGTGTATCATTGCACCCCTATTATGTAAGTTAGTTACTTGCACTACGACGTCATGTGACTTCAGAGTCTATTACCCTGTTCACAAGGAGAGTTTAATTAATTCACAGTAAATTATCACGAAGTAAACTAATGCAAATCAAACTGTGTTCACATGACAGCTAATGTGAAGAAAACAAATGCAAATTAAAAATTTACTTCTACAGTCAGGCGTCAATAAGGCTATTGGACTTTTACGAGAAGCGCTGACTTCTACAGTTGACGTTTACTTGGACATTTAAACTTATATCATGTACGGAAGTACATAATTGACATTGCATAAGAAAACCTTTATAGTGGTCATAGGTATGGTGTTAGGGGCATTAACATGTGAAGACCTGGAGTTGAGGGTAGGGTGGTTGTCGTTTTCTTCAAGAACAACTTAATTGTGCATTTAAATAACTCGTTATTTTCGTTTACTTTAATGTTGAGCTAAATATTTATTTTGTGAAAAATCTTCCGTAAATTAATATTGTCCTAGCTAGTATAAAAGTAATCCTTCAACTGTAAAAGTCAGCGCTCCTCGTAAAAGTCCATTATGACATCTTTTACAAATCATGTCAACTAAAGCATTAATTTTGCCATTACGCATGCCTATGCAGTTTGACAAGCCTGATCTAAATTAAAACTGAATAAGTATCTGCCCTCACCCGAACAGTCGCACTGTCAATATATTATTAGTTGAATATATACTGTAACTAACAATGGATGTAGTCTAACTTACAGAGTATGATCACTTTGATAGATAGTACGACTGTTGTGTTGCAATTTTTGCATTTTTGGTTTTGAAAGCGAGACTTGTTGAAATTACATACTCAATCTTTTTTTAAATAAAATATAAAATTGTGGGTATTTACAAGACTAACAGAGAGCGTCTGAACTGTAAAACAGATAATATATTAGTGTGTCTGTGTATTTCTAATTATACCAATGCTCTATTACTAAGCTGTCATGTAATCAGTAGTGTAAATTTTATGTAAAAAAAATATTCTAACCTTTATTTCAATGGTCCAAGCCAATCATACATTAAAATGTCGCCGTCAGCTCTTTCAGCACTAGATACAATTATCACTGGGAAATCCGAAAGCAGAGTCAAGAGTGTTCATCCTTTTTAATGTGACAGTCGGAATTTCCTCGTAAACAATTCACACAAGATTCTTAAAATATATGAATCGGGATAAATCTGTTTAGAATAATGTTCCAGAGGAGTGACAAAGTACTTCGTAGCTGCAGATTAAATGTGCGTGCATGTCTACATACGGCTTCTATGGTGAGAAAATGTTCAACTTCACATTTCAGTTTGTAAACATGTGTCCGACGTCGACTCGATGGGGCACACTAAAATCAAGATATACTAAAGACCTGATGTTTACCTGACGTTTTAATTTTTTAAATTTTTAATTAAATGATTATATTTAGTTTCTTAAATTACTTAGGTAAAGACTTTATGACCTGGAGGCATTATGCTATACAAAAATTCAATAGTTTGGAATATTTACAGACAATTTTTAAACAGGTCAAATCAGTTTTAGTATATCAGGTCTTTAGTACCTTCCCATTTCCCACAATGCCGCGCGTTGTTTACAAATACAAAAGAAATTGATTTTACTTATTGCCATGTACATCATCACATTATATTAATTATTTGAATAAAAAGAAAACAGAGAAACACCGTATCAAAACTATATCTTTCAGATGCATCAACTAAAACTGTGCACATGCAGCAAAGGCTTGGCTGGCTTATAGTAGACAACTTGTTCCTGAAAGGTTTCTCACACTTTCTCACATTGTTTTATTAAAAACAATTAAATATAGCTTGAAGTTTGTTTTTTTTATATCAAATGACAAGATTTAATAAGATCAAAATCATTTCAGTCAAACTTTTTCATAATATGCCAATATTTTTAGCTATCAGAAAAAACGTGTATGGGCTATTTACCCCTAATTGTAGGGGCCAGCCCCTTTTCATTAATCTAATATGAAAGCTCTCGTAATTACACACAACTTTTGTTATATATTTCTTACCAAATTATTCTCGGTTCAAAAAATATTACACAAAAAGTAGCAAAAATTCAAGGAAAAAAAATTACTAAAATTTGCCGTTTTATAGCTTCCAAACTTTAAGAAATCAGCTTATAATTTTATCGTTCTGCACATCAACAATGTATTGGCTACATTTTCTCCAACTTTCGTGAAAATATCTTATGTCGTTTTTGAGATTTTTAGTGGAAACGAGACATCAAAAATTAATAATTAAAGGGCAATAACTCACAAAGAAAGGCATGGATAAAAAATTGTAAACAGGTATAAATAGGTGTATACACAAGGTATCTAACCTGAAAGTTTCATAAAAATCGGTCGAAAGGTCTTTGAGAAATTGCCTGTCAAAAATCGAGCGGGAAAAAAAAAAGAATAATAAGAAACAATAGAATAACAGTAGGGTCTTCCGAAGGAAGCGGAAGACCCTAATAATAATGTTTACCAACAGAATCAGTAGAAGGTCTTCCGTTCGAAACGGAAGACCTTAATTACGATTACTTGTAATCAGAAAAATGTGTGATTAGTGATTACTCATTATTACTTGGAAAACTGTAATCGATTACAGCTGATTACGACTACTGATTACGATTACCCCATCCCTGCTCCCTTTACTTGGACGATGTGTCATCGTTTTCATAAAATGAACATCCTTAGGTTAGTTGCCAAAAAAGAGAGGGAGGTGGAATGGCTGTTCTTGGCCAGATTTCCCCTTTGTAATACCTATTTTTACCCCCTACCCCATAAGTCATAATTTAAAAAAAATTAAAACTACACTACCCCCAAGTCTTTTCACATTAGTTTCAGCTTTTCTGGCCACCAAGTAGTTCCTGAGAAGAAGATTTTAAAAATTTTACTATATTTTTCAAAGTAAAACATAGATTCCAAATTGTAGCTCTGCCCTGTCCCAAGTGGTCATGATTTGAACAATTAAGAATCAATACCCTAGGCTTAGGATGCTTTAACATAACATGCATGTTTGATCTTTTCTGGCCCAATACCTGTGTCTTTTCTCGAGTATCTCCCCTTATGAAGGGACTTGGTCCTTAATTTAACAGTTCAAACTCCCCTTTATCCAAGGATGCCTTGTATTAAGTTTGGCCCAGTGCTTTTTGAGATGTCAAAAATGTGAAAAGTTTACTGTGTCTTTTCTCGAGTATCTCCCCTTATGAAGGGACTTGGTCCTTAATTTAACAGTTCACACTCCCCTTTATCCAAGGATGCCTTGTATTAAGTTTGGCCCAGTGCTTTTTCACCCCTACTAATGTGTTCGGAACCTTTTATTTTACGGTGCTCTGCAAATTATAAAACCCGATGAGTTCAGAGTAGCTCTGGCAGTGGCTCTGGCGAGAGTTAGCGAGACTTCAGCGAGATAGGGTAAATTATTCACGGAAATGTGGTTAGGAAGTGACTAGCACGTGGAAGCATGGTAAACAGAAAAGTTATGTTGCGTTTCAGTTTTCACCACCCTAGAATCAGCTGAAAATATAAGTACAAATGTAGAAATGTACTTCAATCAATCGATCTCTTTTACATTCGTTCAAATTTACATAAGCTAGTAATCTCTATAATACAATTTTCTGCAGTCAGGAATTAAAATTTCTTTTTGGACAAATATTTTTTTGCATGGGAACCGGGGCTACATTTTTTGGCGTCAGATTAGCAAATGAGGCACCAGTATGATTTTAACTGACCAATCAGATGAATGAGTATTGCATTATGGGTTACTACGAATACTACAGGAATTTTACGCTTGAAAAAAGGAAAATCTTATGGTAAATGAAAAGCATTTTTAAAAATATTATTTTCATGCTTATAATAACAAACAATTCATTTGTTAAATAAACGGCGGAAGTCTAGGTTTCTGAAAGTCATACTGCACAAGCGATTTGCGTCTGTTTTAATTCCTTTGTTGTACTATCAGTGAATACAATTGCCAGGTGAATACCCTGGCCGAACACGTGATCACGAACGTAAACAAAGTTTTGTCCATTTAAATGCATAAGAGATGCTGCTCGTTTTCCTTACCCTTGAAGCTATGGTGTTCTAAACTAGACACAAACTACATAGTTTTTTTATCTTTGTGTTTTGTTCGTTATAACATTTTTTTTATTTTGCACTTCCATTAACATGATCGTAGATTGACCTGAACTACGTGTTCGAAAATGTAAACATGTATTTGGCGTAAACGTTGCTATTCATTCAACGATTGGTCAGCTGCTCGTGGTATGATCCTCTGTGCGCATTTATAACAATAGCCATATAAGGCAAACAAAGGTTTGTCAGTGTAGATGATAGTGCACATTTTCTACCAGCGAATCGGTCACTAGTGAGCTTTAATTTTCGCCGAAAAGTATAAGATATGATATATTGTCATTTTAACACCCCCTCTTTAGCCACCCTTTATCAGTTGAAAATCATGAAAGTCTTTCAGAAAGGTATGGAAACATTTATAACAGGACATGTTTCAAAAGAAACAGGCTATAGCAATATCATGTTTACTTCCAATTTTATTTATAAAACCGGTTCTACCCTATAACCTTTGAAAAGATCAACCTAAACCACGTGTCTTGAATTTAAATCACAATAACATTAGTAGGGGTGTTTTTGAGATGTCAAAAATGTGAAAAGTTTACAAACGCCAACGGACGGACACAGCTTGAGCTAGACGGATAGTCGGACGGACAAAATATTAATCAAAAAAGCTCACTTCGGCTCAGCTGAGCTATACAAGAAAATGAAAAAAATCTCAATATCATATGTCATACTTGTGCTTCTCGGTTCTTTGCTTCTCCTCGTCGAGACGTTTACCCTTTCCCGCAAGAGTACTCGGTCTCCAATCGTTTGGAGACCAAGTGACTTTAATTCAGAATCCGTTAAAGCCTTGCAGGTTTCCAAATTGTCTATTTTTAGCTCTACTGGTCAGAGACCAGAAGAGCTTATGCGATAGTAAGGTGTCCGTCCGTCTGTCTGTCTGTCTGTAAACAATTTTTCAAAACGCTACTCCTCCTACAGTTTTGGTCTGATTTCAATATAACTTGGCACACAAGTAGACTACACTAAGATACATAAAATAGTGCATTGGTTTTTGATTTCAATGAACGGTGTTGCCATGGTTACTAAAAATAGAATTTTCTTTGAAATTTATTTTAAAAACGCTACTCTTCCCACAGTTTTGATTTGATTTCAATATAACTTGGCACACAAGTAGACTAGGCTAAGATACATAAAATAGATCATCGGTTTTTGATTTCGATGAACAGTGTTGCCATGGTTACTAAAAATAAAATTTTCTTTGAAATTCCTTTAAAACGCTACTCCTACTACAGTTTTGGTCTGATTTCGATATAACTTGGCACACAAGTAGAGTACACTAAAATACATAAAATAGTGCATCGGTTTTTGATTTTGATGAAGGGTGTTGCCGTTGTTACTAAAAATAGAATTTTAAAAAAAAAATTCTTTAAAACGCTACTCCTCCCACAGTTTTGGTCTGATTTCAATATAACTTGGCACACAAGTAGACTACACTAAGATACATAAAATAGTGCATCGGTTTTTGATTTTGGTGAACAGTGTTGCCATGGTAACTAAAAATAGAATTTTCTTTGAAATTCCTTTAATATGCTACTCCTTCTACAGTTTTGGTCTGATTCAATATTACATAACACACAAGTAGACTACACTAAGCTACATGAAATAGTGCATTTGTTTTTTATTTTGATCAACGGTGTTGCCATGGTTACTAAAAATAGAATCTCCTTTGAAATTTCTTTAAAACGCTACTCCTCCCACAGTTTTGATTTGATTGCAATATTACTTGACACACAAATAAACTACACTAAGATACAAAAAATAGTGCATTGGATTTTAATTTTATATGAATGATGTTGCCATGGTTACTCAAAATAGAATTTTCTTTGAAATTCCTTTAAAACGCTAGTCATATTACAGTTTTAGTCTGATGGCAATGGCTTATTTTCTCATCCTTTGTTATAAGTTCAAACCAGTAGAGTTACAGTCTCAACAGAGACTTCTGGTTTGTCTTTAAAGTTGTCATGCAGAGCTGTCATACCCAATTAGCTCAGGATGTCTTTAACGACCGTCCTCTCTCCCGCCATTTCAGCTGTTCTACTTGCCGAATGCGGGAAATCTGCATTCGTATCTACTCTGTCATTTTCCGTTATTTATCGTTCACAGAAATAGTCAATTAGGGGGATTACGTAATGCTGATAAAAACCGAGGATACCCGTGTTCGCAAAACGTAATAGTGAATCGACATAATGTAGAAGAGTGCGCACAGTATAAAATGAGCTTTCCACATCTGATCAATATGAAATAGCCTAAGATACATGTGCTAAGCATTTTTGACACAATGTAAAGACACAATGACATAACGAAATATCGATTTGTCAAAAGGTAAGGGCAAATTCACATCATGAAATTGATTCACGTCGTCTTGTAGCATATTTATGACATAATGTAGTAAAAGAATTGACCACATGTGACAATTTTTGACATCATGTAATCGTATTATAGCGATTTGATATCAAATTAAAATAAACTAGTGCTAATTGTAACGGGGTCATTTACAATATACCCAAACGCTCCCCAACTTTCTTTTTGTGCCATATTACCTGTAAGCTTCATTAAATAAGACAAACGCTATGTATTTGAGACTTTAACAACATTTACCCGGAAGTGTACGAAGTTCATTCAAATTTTAGCATTGCATGCATGCGCATGCGAATGCCTGTGCGTAATGACCTTATCATTTTGTCTAGCAATCCATATATTTTAATATACTGAAATTTAAAGTATTTAATCCAAAAGTAATAAAAATACGCTCATTCAAGTGTATTTTTGATTTTGTTGATTTCACGTGCACACACGTGCATACATGAGCACGGTGACCATACCTTCTTGTAGAAGTCCATTACATCTATCTATGTTCTAAATTCCACCCCATTTGGTTTAAAATCCAAGGGCGTTATACCTGTTAAAAGTCAAGCCAATCAGATTGCAGCGCACGTACACCCACGTGTATGCATGTGCATGGTGACCATAACTTTCTTGTAGAAGTCCATTATATCTATCTATGTTCCAAATCCCATCCTGTTCATTTGGAAACCAAGGGAGTTATAGCTGTTTAAAGTTTCAGCCAATCAGATTGCAGCGCACGTACATGCACGTGTATCCATGTGCATGCTGACCATACCTTCTTGTAGTAGTTTATAATATCTATCTATGTTTCAAATCCCATCCTCTTTGGTTGAAAACCAAATGAGTTATAGCTATTTAAAGTTTAAGCCAATCAGATTGCAGCGCACGTGCATGCACGTGTTTTCATGATAATTGCTATATATCATATTGTAGGATATCCTAATGCATGGGAATGTTCAAAATTTCAAAGCATTTCGTCAAAAAACGAAAAAGATATTGAGATTTTTGTTTCAGCCAATCAGAGTGCAGCGCACGTGCATGCGCGTGAGATCTTGCTATTTTGACCATGTCATATTGTCTATGCTACTAATTTATCCTTATATTATGAGTTCTAAAGCATTTCATAAAAAAATTTAAAAGTTACATCTATATCAATGTAATCGGTCATTTATCATGTTGCACGTGCGCGCTCTTGCAAGCACGTGCGCGCAAAATGACCTTCGTTCCGCAAATCTACATTACATGTCTACTGACCCTAAAAACATTTCACCTTAGTCTGATGTGTAGTTTACAAGATCACTCGCGGACAAAATTTTCCCAGGAAGAAAAATAATAAGAATAATAATAATAAGAAACAGAGTAAAAACAATATGTTCCCCAACTTCGTTTGGGGAACATAATTAACATCAGGTAATGAACTACTTACTCCAAATAGTCGAGAGAGCACATAATGTAATACCGAGTTGAAAAAATATAAATGTATCTTAACACCACGTAAAAATCTTTGACATAATGTCACAAAGAGCTGATATAATGCAATGAAAGATTGACGCAATATAATTAAAGTGTTAGTAAATGTCATAAAAAGTTAACATAATGTATAAGAAAGTTGTCGCAATGTAATAGTAATGTGTGTAAATGTCATAAAGAGTTGACCTAATGTAAAGGAAAGTTGAGATAATGCAATAGTAGTGTTAACAAGGGCACCGCTAAGCGGAGCATCCCCTCGCGGCAGGAACATTACTAGTAATGGCAATATCTCATGAGAGATAAATTCTCTAGAGGAACGTTAAACATGTTAAAGATTGATAGTACAACGTAATCTTCTTTAATGTCCCTCTCATGAATATTTTGCTCATATAAAGGCTTGCCCATGAAGAGCTGCACAAGTTTTCTGATAAAAAGCACTGACGGCCATTGAGCAGTGAGGGATCCTTTTGTACCAGCATCTATTGGGACATTGGCCATTGGTTTACACGGTCTCATTCGAAGAACCAGTATCCACGTCCCACAGTGGAATTCAAACCTGCAACATTAGGATCAAATCCCTTACTTTTGACAAAATAATTATTGGAGTGTTGTTGTTGATCCAATTTATTTTTTTTTACAAAAAAAAATAAAATAAAAGAAATAAATGAAAAACATCTAGCAGGGCATAACATTGATACCTAATTTGGGTAGTAAAGTTTAATATAAGGTATTAAATTGCTTTTCAGCTTTATTTATTTCTTGAACAAAATCATAGGGGGTGGGGATGTCTATCTTTAACAAAAATCAAATTGAATAGCATATAAGTTGAGAGGGGGTGGGGGGATATAAACAGGTTGGGCACACAGGTTGGGCACACCCCCCCAAATGGTCATTTAACCTCCACTTGGTGGTCAGTCGCCCATATCTTCCTTTTTAACCTACCAAATGGGAGAGAAAAATCGTTTTATTCAGTTCTATGGAATAACGTGAAATGGCGCATAATTTCAACTAACAGGGAATTAAATATAAATATTTTTCTA